>NC_057791.1:8176176-8483051 GCF_014905175.1 Aphidius gifuensis | reverse complement strand
ATGAAGGAAAGTATAGAAAAATCACTGAATACAACGAAAAATATGATAAATATGGAAAAATATGAAAGAAAAACCACTGAATATATATAAAAAAATATGATTTTATCTATGTAACCTCCTCTTAATATGCAAATGGAAATCTAAGAGAAATTATTAAATAAATCACAAAAAAAAAATAAAAATGAAATGACAAGTTTAAAAAAAAACAGAAAAAAATAATACAATATATGTGACCTAAGATATAATAATGTGGAGAATAATCAGAATCCATTTTAGTCAAATTAAAAACAACATATAATAACCAAAAAGTAATGACATAAAAATAAAAACAAAATTAATGCAACAACATCACATTATCAATAGAAAAAAAAAAAAACATCTTTCATTTTTAACCAATTTGATAACAGATACAACGAAATTTTTGAAATCATAAGCCAATAAAATCGAAATGGGTAAAAGAAAACAAGAAGGAAACAATCCAAAAATGAAGAAAAAAAAATAAATCTGAGAGATAAAAACACAACAAAAAATACATTGATGAAAAAGAAAATTAAAAAAATAACAGATTTAAAATTAAACACAATATGGTAAGTCAAAAATTAGAAATGAATATAATTTACATAAAAAAATAAATTAAAAATTCAATACAGTGATACAATTCGAGCACGGATTATAAATAAAACTGAAATAAAGGAATGGAAAAACGAACGAGGAACTGGTAAAAAAATTACGTTGGATACAGGTATGTGATGAGAGTGACAAAATACGATGTATTTTTTTTTTTGGAGAAGCTGCAAATAAAGATCATGGATTGATTGAGGTACCGTTATCAATAAAATGTATGAAACGAAAAGGAAAATTATTAACATATGATAATATATTAAATATTCAAGTTGAACAAAATATATATGATCACTGAAGGATTAGTGAGAAAAGTTAATAAACAAAAGATAATAAACAAAGGCTAATATAAAATTCAAAGACGATCAGAGAAATGAAAATAGAATAGAGATTCATTTCGAATTGAAAAAATAGAAGAAATCATCTACCAAATAATTCATGTGCAGGTAAAATTATTTTAGCAAAAAAAAAAAAAAAAATTAATAATCAAATCTTTATAATAAAGTTGTTTGTCATGCAAAATAATTTGAATAAATCTAAAATATAGAGACATTATACATATATTTATAATAATTATCAACAAATAAAGTGACAAAAAAAATAAATTAAAATATTATATATTAAAAATTATTAATGGGTTACATAACCTAAAAAATATTGAAGAGTTAAACAATATGAAAATTATTTAAATAATGTTAAAAACATTTTTTTGTTTGTTTTTTTTTTTATCCTTTTTTTTACATAAAAAAAAAAAAAAAGTTGATAAAAATTTAATTTAGTAATGTTAAAAAAAACTTGTTTTGTTTGTTTTTTTTATTCTGTTTTTTTACATTAAAAAAAAAAAAAAAGAATTATTTGATTACGTTTGTTTTTATTATTCTTTTTAAATTTTGATATACAAAATAGAGAAATGCACTGTTTATATTAAAGCTCTAGTTAATTTTGTGTGTGTGATCAATAAAAAACTAATAAAAAATGTAATCAACAGTTTGTTGTGAATGAAATTTTTTTAATTTATATTTATCATTTATTATACATTAGATTTTTTTTTTTTTTAGATTCTGAACCATGTTCATGCCACAACATGCTCGATTTGACAATCACCTATTTTACGCCCTCGTATCTCAAATATCTATTATTTTTATCATTTCTACCATGTGTACTTCAGCATCTGGATTTTTTAAAATATTTTCAATGATCACCAATATATTTTCGGGCAAATACAAAGTTCTCAAAAAGATAGAATGGAGAATGGAGTTCTGAATACCCTGCTGTTTAAACACGGTTTCTGTTTTTTCTTTTTTTTTTTTTTTTTTTCCTTGAAAAATTATTTTGTCAACAAATAAAACTCTGAAATGTTGCAGATACAGATGATTTTTATTTTTTTTCTAACGGTTTTTTTGGAGGTCATTTTCTTGAATAAACTCTTCTGGCAATGTCTCATTTTTTTTTTTTCTTTAACTTTTCGACCTGAGTTATTGGGTTGTTTCACATTCAAGACCTCTTGGTATTAATTTTTAAACCGTTCTAGATTTATATATTTTTTTTAAATAGGCAAAGTGTTGTTTTTTTTAATAAAATGGTTTTGTTTCTTCAAAAAAGTGAAAAAAGAACCCTCCGTTTAGTTTTTTGAATTTCTTTTATTTTATAATTTAAATTTATAATTTTTAACCAAATTTGTTAAATATTATGAAAAAATTAATGTCATATCGTTGATATGGACAATATATCGGATATATCGTCTTGACCATATCGTATCGTATCGTCATATCGTCATATCGCGGCATCACTACAGTAGTGTGAGTTTAATAAATCATTTACTTCACTTTATAAAAAAAAGTTGGCATTTTCAACTATCATACACTTTATGTAGTATCATACGTATGATTGTATGATACCCCGAAAATCGTTGAATTATCCATCACTGACAGTGATTCACTGTACACAGCTGTCAAATTGTTTTTTTTATTACACAACTACTGATAAATAATAATTCATCAACATATATAAAAAATTTTATTGTAATCAAAACATTATTCAAAAGTGAATAAAAATAAAAAAAAAAAATTCAACAGTTAATATTATGACTGCTACGAAAAAATCGGCTAATGAGTTCGTCTGGAATATATTAAAGTATGCCAGTATGAAGAAAGATGTCAACTAGAAATGTCAAGTAAAAATAAAATTGACATCGATAAAAATGTATTGAAGCGGTTACAACAGAAATTGGTAATAATTGTTAATAGTGCTAATGAATAAAGTGGAAGTGTCACATAACATATCAATATTATTTATCCATTTCTTGTGACACGGGTTGGAGAAAAAAAAGCTTGTCTGTACTAGACGGTGCTTTTATTATTATCTAATGAAAAAAAAAATTGTCATTTTCAACAAATATTTTAGATAGAAACTTAATTAGTAGAAGTCGTTCTAACTCAAGAAATGGATTAACTACTCCAACAAATGTTTCAGATAGAAATTCAATGAGTGGAAGTCGTTCTAGCTCGAGGAATGGATCAACTAGTCCAACAAATAACTTTGACCGAAGAAGTTCAAACCTCCAATCTGATGAACAGCAATTATCGTTTAGATTACAAGAGGCTGTCGAAAATGAAGACCAACTTTTTGGATGCAAATGTAAGTTAAATTTATTTATTGTTTTTTAAATAAAATTAAAAAACTATACTGATATATAGTTTTTTATGTTTATTCATTAGATGATTTACTTGGGAAACAATATTTTTTGTATTGAAAATATTTTAAAGACGATTCGTTCCCAGAGAAGAAGATTTCTAATTGAGACTGACGTCTTATTGTGATTTTGCTTGTCGTTAAGAAGTCATTGAAGCTTATACTTAAAAACTTATGTCTTGAAAAAAAAAAAATAACAACAAATGGTTTGTTAATATAAGACAATGAGAATATACTTATGTTATTTTTATACGCTTCAAAAAATATTTTCTTAATTAATAAAATATAATATAACAAATATATGTCGTTCCGTTTAATATAAATGTTTAGTAATGCATTTTGATGTTAATTTTATTTTAAATTAATTTTTTTTTATTTTTAAATCATTATATCGTTGAAGATAGTTGTTTATCTTCATATATATTTCCAGATCGTTCGACATCATTATTCTCATATTGATCGTTGACGATAGACAGACATCGTTGGAGATCGTCAGTGATAGTCACTGATGCGGACAAAAGCGACATCTTCAACGATCTTTTATAGACGATCCTTGAAGATCTTCAAAGATCACTTTTTTTTTTCTCGGGATGTATTTTATGTATTTAATAAATAAAAATCTCTAAAAAAAGTAGTAGCTTAGGAAAAGAAGTAACTCAGAAATTAATATTGCTCAGAAATTAAGTTTCAAATAATTAACGTTGAGTAAAACATAAATTTTTTGGCAACATTGATCCCTTAGCTATATCTTTTTTTTAGCTATAGGTTGTCCCTGAGATTTTTATTTATTTAATATATAAAACACATGTAATTTTATTTTCAAAAGATAAACATGTCCAAAGAAAAGCAGTAGCTAAGGAAAAAAAGTAGCTAAGAAATTATAGTTGCCAAAAAATCGAGTCAAATACGTTTTTTCAGTCCCACATTTAACCCCTTGATTTCTTTATTGAATTTATATATTTATCATATTTCATTTATAAATCTTGTTCATTAAGACATGAAACCCGATTCTGCCTTACCATCAAAGATAATAAAACAAATTTTTAATTGAACTTTTTTCGAAAATGGCTGAATAGAAAATTCTAAAATTTTAGCAGCAAGTCTATAATAATGTTTCCGAGGGCATGACACTTTTTTTTTTTTTTTTTTTCGAAAATTTTTTTTAAAGTCAAAAATTTTAAAAAATTTTCAATTGAACTTTTTTTGGAAATGGCTAGATTTTTCAAAACTTTAAATGCGATGCAAGCATATAATATCACTACCAAGGGCATGACACATTTTTTTTTTTTTTTCTTGAAAATTTTTTTCGAGGTCGGTAATATTTAAAAATTTTCAATTGAACTTTTTTCGAAAATGACTAGATGAAAATTTCTAAAAATTTAGCAGCAAGTCTATAATAATATTCCCGAGGGCGTGACACTTTTTTTTTTTTTTGTTTTTTGAAAATTTTTTTTACTCGAAAAATTTAAAAAATTTTCAATTGAACTTTTTTTGGAAATGGCTAGATGAAAAATTCTAAAAATTTAGCAGCAAGTATATAATATCATTCCCAAGGGCATAACACTTTGTTTTTTTTCTTTTTCTAAATATTTTTTTGAAGTCAGTAATATTTAAAAATTTTCAATTGAACTTTTTTCGAAAATGACTAGATGAAAAATTCTGAAAATTCAGCTGTAAGTCTATAATACTACTCCCAAGGGTCTTCTGAAATTTTTTTTCTTTTCTTCAAGAAAAAATAAGAGTCATCTTCATCATACTATACGAGATGTATCTTAAAAATTTAAAATACGCATAAAACTATTATGTAATATTTTCAAAGAGATCTATATTTATATTAACTAGAAAAAATGGCTACTCCAATAGCAATTTTATATTAGCCGTGGCAAGTTCAAAGAAATAATAATTATTTTTTTTTTTTTATTCGAATGATATAGTTACTATTTAACAAATTTTAACAATGGACAATCATTCTCATTATTTTTGTTTATTTGTTGTGACAATCATTTGAAGACTCAAATAATACATATACGCAATTTATAACAAAAAAATGAAATGACGAATAGATGACGTCGGAGTTAACTTGAAACTTAGAAAAAATAAGATGCCCTGTGGTCTAGAGGTCAAGGCGTTTGCCCGGAAAGTTATAAATTGCGTATATGTATTATTTGAGTCTTCAAATGATTGTCACAACAAATAAACAAAAATAATGAGAACTGTTGTCCATTGTTAAAATTTGTTAGATAATAACTATATCATTCGAATAAAAAAAAAACAATAATTATTTCTTTGAACTTGCCACGGTTAATATAAAATTGCTATTGGGGTAGCCATTTCTTCTAGTTAAAACTAGTTACGTTTGCGGGGCTCTAGTGACATTTTGGATTGCGCCTCGAAACAGCGCTCACACTGATATAACAGCTGATCTTACATTGTCCATCTCTTCTTCTTGAGACAACAGCAATTTATTGTTAATTTATAATTTTTTAGCTGTCAATATTTTGTAATAATAATGGGTGCACAAAAAAACAAAAAAATTAAACACACTAGAAATCGTAAATGGACAAAAAGGTATGTATAATGGTTTTATAATCGTGTTTTGATGTTGCTGTCATAAAATTTTCATATCTTTTTATCCATTCATTGTTTTTATTTATTTATTTATCCACTTATCTTTTCATTCATTTATCCATATATTTATTTACATTCCTATTTATTTATACATTGATTTATTAATCCATTAATTAATTAATTAATTTTTTAATCTGTATATTTACTGTATTATTCGGGTATTTATTTATCCATCCATTAATTTATTTAACGGTTTATTAATTTATTTATTTACCTATTGAAGTGTTCATTCATATATTTTTTATTTATTTATTAATTAGTTAATGTTTATTTATTTGACCATTGTTTCATTTATATATGTATTGGCGGAAAAGTGGGGAACTCCCTAACCCAGATTGACTGAACACTAAAATCCCTAGCATGAAGCAATAGTAAATTGAGGGTATTTCAAGACTTGTAAAAAATACGTTCGTTTACAACAAAAGTCCTATTTATCTATAAACAATAAAAAATTATTGTATTGTAAATAAATATATTCTTTACAAGTCTGGAAATTCTCTAAATATGGCATGTAGCTGAAACTAACCATCAGAGGTAGCGACCAGAGTTAGCAAAACCCATTACAGACACACCAACACTCGTATTCAATAAACAATAGAAAAACAAATTTTTTCTAATAAAAATAATAATATAATTACATATAAATAAAAGCATAATTTATCTAGTGTCTTAAATTATAAAAAAAAAATTCTTTGTGTTTACTTTTTTTTTCTAATTGTTTAAACCGTTATTGTTTATCATCAAGACAAAAGTTTATTATGCTTATTTTATTTAACGCTTGATTTGATGGTTCAAACCAGTTGACAACTAGAAAAAAAGATACTAAATTCTATTTGTAAAATTTATTTAAACATTTAAATCGATAAATATTTGAAATAAAAAAATTGTAATATATAGTAATAAATATGTAGATTATAATAGGCATGATAAAATTCTACTTCATTTATAAATAATAATTATTTAATGTTTTTTGTTTAAATTTCAAGACAAAATTGAATTATGTGTTCATCTATATTTACTCATATTTTCATTTTAGAATTTTTGTATTTTTATTGTCTCTACTAAATAACAACAATACCACTAAAAGAAAATTACATGTATTTCATATATAAAATAAATAAAAATACCAAGGACAAGCAGTAGCTAAGGAAAAGATATAGCTAAGGAATTAAAGCAGCCAAAAAAATTAAATGGCGAGCAATATCAATTTCTTAGCTTCATCTTTTCCTTATTTACTGCTTTTTCTTGGACATTTTTATTTATTCAACAATTAAATCTTATGTAATTTATTTTTTATGAAATATATATACCAAGGAAATGCTGTAGACAAGGAAAAGATGAGCTCCATCTTTTTTATAGCCACTGCTTTTCCTTGGTATTTTTTCGCACTACGAGAAAAGTTTTTCAGTTATTTTCCACTAACCTTATAGTAAACACTACCATAGTCGATTTCAAATCAATGTTATTGTATACTAGTAAGTTACTGGAAATGATTTGTCATCTGGGTTAATAGCTTTTTGCTTACTCCGGTGACTATCTTTTGCAGCTAGTTTGAGCCGCATGATATGATGCGGATTTACTATTGCTTTATGTTAGTTATTTCGCGTAAAAGTAATAAAGTTGGTGCGTAATGACGTTATTTACAAATCGAGTGTTAAAATTGACTTGATCAGCAATTTTTGGTAATTTTTTTAAGACGACTTTCAATGCATGATGACGGTAAATTGATCTTTCCGCGGTCATCTCGAGATAATTCAGTAGATGGAAGTGCTTCAAAAGTAGATCTAGGTCAAGGTAAGGTAGGTAAATTTCAAGATTTTTCTAAATTGCATAACGATCTTTCACATATGAAAGATGTTAATATTACAAATATAGATTTCGAAAACGAAATCATGAATGAGAATTGTATTGATGAAATATTCCCTTTCGAATCTGAAAGGAATCATCAAGAAACGAAAAACTCAAACATTAGTGAGGATGAATATACACCCTTAACACCATTCCAGAGTTATTCTGAAGAACATTGCTTTTGTACAGAAATTTGTACGTGTCCCCAAAAAAATGATTTAAATAGTAAATCGAATTTTTTGGAAACCATTCTCGAAACTGAGAGTATTGACCAGTCTGTTTATAATGATAATATTATAAAACAAGACAGTATGATTAGTTTTGATTCAAAAATTAATGTAAGTGATTCAGTTGATCACTCTGCTCATGATAACTTGACTGCAATTCAAAGTAATACTTTTGAAACTATTAACAAGCTCATTGTTCCTGAAAATAATTCAGTAACGATCAATGAAACAGATTTAACTGAGCAAAAGATTACTGATGATTTAATAATACCTAAGGATAATTGTTTAATTCCAGAAATGAATAATTTACTGACTGAGGATGACGATACTAATAATTTTAGTAATAATAATAATAATAATAATAATAATAATAATAATAATAATAATATTAGCGATGAAAGTTATGATGAAAAGAAAATGTCTGATGTATTCATTCCAGATCGAAAAATAATTGACATAAATCATTTATTCTTAAACTTGCATGAACAGTTTGATCACCATAACGATTGGTGTCCAAGTGCGTTTAGAGATATGCACATATATAAGTACTACGATACTGGTTTAAATTCTCGACTTTACGTAGAGTGTTTGAATTGTGGGCACACTGGGGATGTTTGGACTGATCCAATAGACCAGAAAAATAAAATTCCACTCAATGATAGTGCGGTTTTAGGAACTTTGACTTCCGGTATAGGGTATAATACTATGCATGAGTTTTTAGCAAGTTTAAATATTAAAACTTTGTCTCATAAAACTTATGAGAAAATTCGTATGATTAGAATTAATGACCTAGTTCATCAAGTATTTGCTGCAAGCATGAAAGCAGCAATAGCAGAAGAAATTGAATTGGCATTGAAAAATGGTAATGTTACTCCTGAAGGAATTCCTTGTGTAGCAGTGGAAGTTGATGGATCGTGGTCAAAGAGATCTTATAAAAATGGAAGGTATGATGCTCTATCAGGTTTAGCTGTTATTGTTGGCACAAATACGAAAAAAGTATTGTTTCTTTCTGTACGAAACAAATATTGCTCGGTGTGTGATAGAGCAAAAAATAAGAATACAATACCTGCTGAAAACCATAAAAATTGTTATTCATTTTAATAAATTAAATAAACAAGGAAAAGCAGTAGCTAAGGAATTAATCTCACTAAAAAAATTCAATGGTAAGCTACATCAATTTCTTAGCAACAGCAACATTGGATGGTGGTGTAGCTGATATACAAGTATCAGATGATCTATTTGGTTCCATTCAACTAAATATTAATTCATTATTAGTGAAAGTGTGCAAATTTGGTGATAATTATATTGTTGGTCTAACAGCTACAGAAAAAATTTAACTGCCTACAGAAGAAGCTTGTAGTTCATGTTATTCTTTTAGTTACAGTTAAAGAAAGAACAACACTGTTAAAACAGGACAATCATTCATCATCAACAATGTTTAAAAATTTCGATATTGGTACACGTGTTGCTAAAAATTTAAATGAAGTAAATAGGTAAATTCATGGAAGCCATGAACAAAGAAGAATCACTTGGTATTAAATTACAAATCGCTGGTTTTCTTTATTGATTATTATTCTTAATTTACAAAAACAATTGTAAATTAAATTCAATTAAGAAAAGTTTAAAATAGTTTTAAATTGTTTTTTTCTATGTTTCAAAATGTTTTTACTATAATTTTTAATTAATCGTAAAATAAAAATAATAATTAACGAAGAAAACCAGCGATTTGTCTTTAGGTAAATAAAAAAATAAAAAGTAAATGATATTTTAGAATTTATTTCAACTGTTGATTTCTAACAATATCTTCATACAACTTTTTTTTAATTGAAATGTCGTTTTTTTTTTTTTTTTGTTTTTCGTTGACAATATGTTGCTAAGAATAAAAAAAACTAAAAATATAATTTAAGTAATTATTTGTATTCGTGGTGCACTTGTATTAACTTTTCCTTTTTTTTTCTTACTTTTTCAGCAGCATCATTTTATTTTGGTACTTCAATTCGTAATTTTTTATCTTCTTTATCTTTTTTAGAAAAAAGAAGACCAAGTATTTACCTTACAATACTTTCATAGAGCAAAAAATAATTGAAAAAATTTTAATATTAATAATAAATAATATTTAAATAATATTTAAATTATATCAAATCAAATGTCAAATCAGTATGATGATTATTATAATTATTTTGAAATGCAACAATATCTTCATACAACTTTTTTTTTATTGAAATGTCGTTTTTTTTTTTTTTTTTTTTTTTTTGTTGACAACATTTTGCTAAGAATAAAAAAAACTAAAAATATAATTTAAGTAATTATTTGTATTCGTGGTGCACTTGTATTAACTTTTCCTTTTTTTTTTTTTTACTTCTTCAGCAGCACCATTTTATTTTGGTACTTCAATTAATAATTTTTTATCTTCTTTATCTTTTTTAGAAAAAAGAAGACCAAGTATTCACCTTACAATATTTTCACAGAGCATAAAATAATTGAAAAAATTTTAATATAAATAATGAATAAATTTGAATTATTTTCAAATTATATCAAATCAAGTGTCAAATCAGTATGATGATTATTATTATTATTATTATTATTTCGAAATGCAATCAAATTAAATGTTAAATTATTATGATGATAATATTGTCATTATAAATTATAAATATAAGTATATTATCATTCATAGTGTATAATTTTTATTTGTCAACTTACTCAGAATAATTAATTACCAGAATAAAATATCTGTGTGAACCATGGCAATGTATAGTATTTTTTTGCTGCTGTGATGGATTGAGCTTTTTTAGAAAAAACTTGAAACTCAATGAATTTTTTCCATTCTTGTTTAACATGTTCAATTTCAGAATTATATGGATGATTTTTTGATTTATTTTTATTCTGTGAATATTTAGCTGGAGCATATTCAGCTTGCTGATAATTGTATGATTCATATCTTTGACGCTGATATTTATTTAATTGATTTGATGATGGCTGATATTTTTTTTGTTGAGGCTGATATATTGTTGGCTGATGTGCTACTGTTGAACCATAACTTTCAAAATCACGATAGTGGTTATGTGCTGATGTTGAAATTATTTCTGGTGCTGATTGGATTCGTTGTGGTAGGAACTGTAACTGTGGTTGATATTGTAATTGTGGTTGAAATTGTGCTTGTTGTTGTAATTGCCCTTGTTGTAATTGTGCTTGTTGTTGTAATTGTGCTTGTTGTTGTAATTGTGCTTGTTGTAGTAATTGTGCTTGTTGTTGTAATTGTGCTTGTTGTTATTGCAATTGTGCTTGTAATTGTAATTGTGGTTGGAATTGGGATGGGAATCGAAATTGTGATTCTGATGGTGTTGATAAACTTTGTTTTGGTTGTGTTATTTGTTGATTTTCTGGTGTTATTGGTGATGGTAGTGGTGGTGTTGATGGTAGTGGTGGTGGTGGTGGTGGTGATAAAAATAAAGCTTGTTCCCAATTTGATAGTGCTGATGGATCCAGCTTTTGTTGTGATGATGCCATGTTAACAAGAGATGTAGCATGAACTACTGCTTTTTGTGCCACATCTTGTTTTGGTGCTTTTGCTAAAATCAAATCAATAAAAATAATAATAATAACGTAATTATAATAATAAGTAGAAAACATTTTAATTGCTTACATAAGAAATTATCGTTTGGTTTATTTTTGGTATCATCATTTTTGGTATCATCATTTTTGGTGTCATCATTTTTGATTGTTGATTTTTCTGTTTTTTTATTATCAGACTTTTTAGCTATTAAAACAGACAGAATTATAATATTGCAATATCAATAAGAATAAATAAAATAGGTTTAATAAATAAAAAGCTTACTTTTTTCCATAGTTTTTTTTCCTTGTTTAGTTTTAAATGATGTTGCACTTGAATGTGCTTTTCCTAATAAACAATAATAAAAATATAACCAATAAAAATAATAACAATATATTAATCATATTAATTGATAATAAATTAATCGCTTTTTTATAAAATAAAAAAAAATAACCTTGAAGTTTTGATACACGCTTAGGTGGACGTCCTCGTGGACGAGGTATTATTGTTTTTACTTTAACAGGTGGATCACGTGAGGATTCACTTACTTTCCCCATTATAATTAAAATAATTTAAATATTAATCAAATAATTAAAATAATATTTTAATAATTAATTTTATTAAAATTTTTTTTTTTCTGAAGCGCTTGTAATTAACACTGGCGTCGAAAATGGCGGCAACAACGCTATTTTAGTCTCACTGGCATTTTCTACCAACTTGAAAAAAAATTAGCCACTAATTACTATCAAGGGTGTCCAACTGTGTGGGTGTTTATTTATTTCAAGTTGTGACACTTGACATTGATTGATGGGTGTTTTTTCTTTTCAAGTTGGTAAATAATGTCAATGGCCTCATGGGGAAACGCCTTGAGATTAAAAAATGTAAACAAAATGGTGATTAATAATATTCATAATAATATAAGTATATTATATTATTTAGATATATAATGAAACATTAATTTTTATATTTATATTTTTTAGATATTGATAAAAAGTTGCAACATATAAATATACTTTGTCATACTGAATGTAATGGTTGGTAAGTTTTGCAAAATAAATTAAAGGTAAAATAATTGTTCCATCAATTTATGTCAACCTTTATAATTAAAAAATATATTATTATTATAAAATTATTAATATAAATAAATTTTATGCAGAAATAAGGTTGAAATCAAAACAAGGAGATAATATATTCACTCATAGTGAAGGTCCAGCTGATAGACCAACTGGTAAAACAAGTATGTTGATTCTGATTATTTAAAAAGATGTGTTGATCACTAAAATTAAACACCTGGACAACTACAAATCTAAGTGTCAGGTATGAATTTACATTTACTTATGATTATGTATTTTTTGAATCAACCGATCAAGATAATGTTTATAATATATTTTAGGGTTATAATGTAACAAGAACAATGTATCAACGAAAAATTAATGGTATCAATACAGCAATGACATCAAAATTTTAACTTGTTGATTTAGCTAGTTTTGAAAGAAGTAAAAATACTGGTGCAACCGGTTGAAGATTTAAAGAAAGTGTTCATATTAATAAAGCTTTATTAGCACTTGATAATGTTATATAATCATTGGGTAATAATAATTCATCAGCGTTTATTGGTCATTGTGATAGTTAATTGACAAGATTATGTGCTAATTAATACAATATGTATGAATGAAAGAGCTGAACTTGCTGAAGAAGCTAAAAATAAAATGAACGAGGGTTTAATTAAAATAATTGATGTATTTAAAGTTATTATTAATGATAATGTTATTGATTATGATTTATGTATTAAATTAAAACAATTACATTATAAAATATTTCAACTTCATGATTATCAAAAGAAAAAAGATGCTAAAATAATACATCAAATATTACTTGTGGGTGATCCATCAATGAGAATAACAACAAATAATAATAATGATGAATATGATGGTTCATTAGATTCAAGTATTGAAGGTATTCATCTTGATGAAAAATAAGCTGAACATACAGTTTGTAAATCAAAAAAAAATAATGAAGTACAAAATATTAATCGTGCATTGGCTGTTAAAGAAGAACTTGTGTCAAGATTAATAATAAATGCATCCCAATTTGTAGAATCAAAAGAATTACAAGATATGGAAAATGAAATTAAATCATTACAAAGTGAAAAAGAACAACTATTAAAATTGTTAGAAAAAACTCAAATGCATCAGTAATAGTGCATCACCAAAATTAGCTGACATACGAAGGAAAAAGCTATAAGAATTAGAATTAAAAAAAAGGTTAATTAGAAAAAAATAACTGAATTGAATATAAAATGTGTTGAGCAAGGTAAAATTATTAAACATAAAGAAAAAATAGATCAATAATGGAAAAATTTAATAAATAAAATATAAATTTAGTCAATTGAAATTAGTTAGAGAAAAAGAATTATGGCTCTTAAAAGATCAAGATCGTAAACGTTAAAATCAAATAATAGGTCTTCATAATAAGTCTTCATAATAAGCAACAAAATGTATTTAAACGTAAAACAGAAGAAGCAAGTGCAAGATTGAAGAATGCATTTGATAAACAATATAAAGCTGGAATAAATCGTCAAAAAAAAAATCAAAAAGTAAAGAAACAATAAAAACATGGATTAAACAAGAAATTGATGTTCTAATTGGTACTGTTGATGCAAATTGTTTATTAGAAAAACTAATGAATGATCGTGCACACTTTTAAAAACAACATGATAATATTAAAAATGATAATATAAAAAATGCAACAAATAAATTAAGAATTAGATGATTTAACAGCATATATTGATGTTAGAAGTGTACAAATAAGTAAATTACAAAATCAAATAATTACATTAGATAAAAAATTACGTACAAATTCAAGACTTGATGTAAGGTGGTAACTCAATGACACTTACCGTATGCTGATGTACCTAAATAATAACAGGGAAAAAAGCTCACCTTACAATATTTTATACGAAATAAATTTATTTCAAAAACTTGGAAATTATTCATTAAATAACTGAAACGAATAATTGAAAATAGTAAATTCTATTTTAATTATTATAATTGGTTTTTTTTTTGTTAAAATTAACAATAATCATAATAAGAATAATTAAAGAATAATACTGTGTATTATTATTGAATAGAATTATTTCAAAAACTTGAAAATTATTCAGTAAATAATTGAAACAAATAATTGAAAATAGTAAATTCTATTTTAATTATTATAATTGGTTTTTTTTTTGTTAAAATTAACAATAATCATAATAAGAATAATTAAATAATAATACTGTGCATTATTATTGAATAGAATTATTTCAAAAACTTGAAAATTATTCATTAAATAACTGAAACGAATAATTGAAAATAGTAAATTCTATTTTAATTATTATAATTGGTTTTTTTTTTGTTAAAATTAACAATAATGATTATAAAAATAATTAAAGAATAATACTGTGTATTATTATTGAATAGAATTATTTCAAAAACTTGAAAATTATTCAGTAAATAATTGAAACAAATAATTGAAAATAGTAAATTCTATTTTAATTATTATAATTGGTTTTTTTTGTTAAAATTAACAATAACTATTATAAGAATAATGAAATAACACTGCAAAAAGCACAAGTTAAAATATTTCATACGATTCAGTTGACTCAAATTGAAAAAATTAATTTAAAATTCACATATGCACAGTTATTATAATAATAATGTACGAAGTGTACAAAAAAACCTAGATTTTTAATTATCTTTACCGATCGGTAATAATCATTTTCCCGATCGAAGTATGGGGCTCCAGTAATGCCACTGGGGACCTATAGATGGAGCGCGCGGCACCCCGAGATAAGGCAGAATCGGGTTTCATGTCGCCTTAATGAAATTATTTATTTCTTCCTTTATTTTCTTCATCTCTAATCCAAATTTTATTCTTGTTATTATTATAATTAAAATATTACTTCCTTTATAATATTTAATTTTTCATCATTACCGTTTACTTTATGATATTATTTTTACCGTTTCAATATCAATTATCAATTATCAATATTCAATATATCAATATTCATGTATCTAATTAAATTTTTAGCATTACATTTTTTTGCTTTTCTATTTACTGTAGTTGAACCATTATCTATAATTTTTATGTACCTTTATATTTTTCGTCAAATACTTATTATTATTTCTTTATTTATATTTCTATGGTTTTATTATTACTCATGTTTTTATTCAACTCTTTTATTCTTTCTCAAATAATTATTGTTACCATTTTACTACCCTGGTGAAAAAAATCTGGCAGATTCTTGTAGATTCTGCACGATTTGACAAAAAATGAAAAAATCTGGCAGATGCTGTCAGATTCTGCTAGCCAAATATTCGGCTTTCAACAGTCTACCAGATTTTGTCAGATTTTGTCAGCCGAATATTCGACTTCCAACATCCTGTCAGATTCTGCCAGCCAAATACTCGGCTTTCAACAGTCTGCTAGATTCTGTCAGATTCTGCCAGTTCAATTTATAACTATTGTATTTTTTTAATAAATTGATTTTTTTGAATTAATAGAATTGATTAGAAGACATCAAGTCGTCAACGAATTATTAGTCTCTTATAATTCATTCTTTTATAGGTCATTTATCGTGATTTTACGTTACATGTTATTCAAAGATTCTCACATGTTCTCTCGTCAGAGTTAATTCACATATATGTATAGGAACCGAGATTATGATACTCATAAAAATTGAAAAAACATACTAAAGTTTAAAAAACCTGCAACGCTTTGAGATTGAAGTTTCTTGATACCTTACCGTGATGTTTATAATAAGTACAAAAATTCGTCCAGGATTTTTTTTTAGAATTTCTTGGTGAAAATAGTCTGGCAGGTTCTTATAGATTCTGGCAGATTCTTACAGATTTAGACCGGTTTTTGGAACAACATATAGGTAGCAGTTGGAATAAAATGTAAAAAGCAAAAACAGAGAGTCATATCCTTTGACGGATGCCTGACTCCATTACTATAATAAGCGCAATGTGATAGGTTTGAGGTTGGAAATAAAGTAATCATTTTTTAACAAACAATGTTGCGTTTAATAATAATAATAAATAAATGTATGTTTTGGAGTAATGTTTATTACCTAATCTAATTTTAACTACACTGATAATAATTATAATTGACTTTATAATTGGTTTTTGACAACCCAGGAAAAAATCCCGTAGATCTACACGTATATCAAATTAGATCTACCTGCTTTACATATAATTAAATACGCAAAGTGGCGCGATGTACTCGTATATAACTAGATCTAATTAGATATCCTGACATCTAATAAGATGTACTAAGATTCCAAAAAATTATTGATTTAATAAAAAAAATATTTTTTAAATTGTTTAAACAATTTAATTTATATATTTATATGCAAAATGATCTATTGGACCAAAAGATTTACACCACAAATACTTACCATCACCTGGACTTAAATACGGTATCCTTTTATTGGAAGTTCAGAGCCTTACCGACTTAACCACAGCAGCAATAATTAAAGACAACGAAAATTAGTTCTCCTGAGGCCACTTCCCAGTGCCGCACACGTTCACACCACAAATGAGCTGCCAGCACTTGACGTACCAACTTTTGATGGTGACTAGTGATGCCGCGATATGACGATATGACGATACGATACGATATGGAGGTGACGATATTCGATACGATATGGGGTTCTATATCGTATCGTCAAACTCGATACGATACGATATGGTCAAGACGATATATCCGATATATCGTCTATATCGACTATATGACATTAATTTTTTTTAGAATATTAATAACAAATATTGATAAAAATTATTAATTTTTTAATGAAAAAATAAAATAAATTCAAACAACTAAATGAACGAAAAAATTTTTTTTATCAAAGTCGTTTTATTTATTTATTGATTTATTTAGATTTTTTTAATGTTAAAAATAATGTTACATTTGTCTTGAAAAATACTAGAACCTTTTTTTATTTTGCATTTAATATTTACTATATATACTTCTATAGGTACTTCAAAATAGGCTTTTTTTTTTTTTTTAGTTACGTAAAAACCACTCATTAAATCATCAGCATCAGCACTGTCATCAAAATTAGGTTTTTCAGTAATTTCCAGACATTGATCTAAATCTTGCTCCTCAGTTTCATGAATATTTGGAATATATTCTGTTTTCAGAATGTGTTTAAAACTTTTAAAGGATTCGTCTTTCATTTCTCTGCCCCAAGTTGTACAGTCAAATGCTTCAAGTTTGTGCCTAGGATCTAGGATTAACACCGCACAGTATATCCAATTTTATTTTTGATAATGCTTCATTAATTTAGCTTGACCATCTTCAAACGCTTTAATAATTGTTTCATTCTCGTCTTCATTATGTTTGAGATCTTTGCATATACCAACAACGACTGATGGAAGTGTAGCATATTGGTCGCCACCAAGTTTTTTTGTTAATTGTTTAAAACCAATTAAATATTTTTTTAGCAGTTCTAATAATCTCCATTTTTCTTCTGTTATTATAAGATGATTAAATGATTTAATTTTTTCAGCAAATTTGAAAAGAGATTTTTTCATAGTCAGACCAACTTTTATTAACTCATATGAACGATTCCATCTTGTTGGAACATCGAGTGGTAAATTGCTATAATCCTCTTTAAAATCATTGCAAAACGTTTCCAAGCTCATTCGCTGTCTTTCAGACATTTTTAATTTTTTGCTTAATTCTCGTAATTTAATAATTGGAGGAATTTTCATTCCTTTATATAATTTTTCTATTTGAGATATTTTACGTTCACATTTTTCTATAAGAAAATTTCCTTCATCATCGAAGTCATCTAAATCATCTTTTTCATCTTTATCAATAATTTTTAAAGCCTTCATAGTGTCATGAACTGCCAAATTTAATATATGACAGTAGCAGCGAAAATGCTGATTTTCACAACTAAACTTAATATTTCTTTTATTCATTTCTATTTCAAGCTCACTTAGAAATTTATCGTTGACAGAAGCATTATCAAGTGTAATTTCGTTAATTTTATTTTCTAACCCAGCATTTATCATAGTTGTGAGGAATAAATTAGCAATGTCTTTTCCAGCATGAGCCCCATTGCTTGGAATAAAATCAATTGCAAGAGATTGCATTTTCCAATCACTATCAATAAAATGACCTGTTATACCATTATATGACTTGGTTCTAACTGACGTCCAGCAATCTACAGTGAATGAAATTTTTGATTGATTGTTTTTCAAGATATCCATTACAATTTCGCGGTAGCGATTATACGTAATTTGTGTTACGTCTGTTAAAGCAGTCCTTTTTAAATAATTAAACTGAGGATTAAGAGCAGTAAAAAATTCCTGGGTCACATCGTCATCAAAAAACCAAAATGGCAAGTTTTTAATTGTTATAAATTTTACTAATAACAATTTGAAACCCTCTTGTGTAAGCGTCTGTAAAAATTATCGAAAAACAACAAATTAAATTTATTTTTAAGTTAATTTTTTCTTAGCTTAATTTTTTTTTTAGCCGATTCGCCAATAATATTTTAATTAATGTAGAGCTTGTTATTAGAAATCATCAAATTAATAATTAAAAAAAATATAAAAATCCAATGAAAAAAAAAATAAAATAAAAGTTTCGAAATTAAAAAATATTGCATTCTTACATTTTTTTATTTTAGTTATGATTATTTTTTTCCTATGCAACGGGCTACGACTACGAAACTCGGCACAAAAGGGAGACGGCGTTCCCCGTTTGTAGTGTTGCCCGGTGCTTTAAAAAAAATAATCATAACTCAAAAAAAAAAAAATTGATTGAAATAAGTTTTATTTTTTATTTCTCCTAATTTTTGATTTGATAATTTATAATTTGTAACGTGACATTTTTGCATGTTACCTTCTCGGACTAATTATCAAGTATTTTATTTGGTTTATTTACTAATTTATCATGAAATACAAAAACCAACCAAAACCAATATCCAGAAACGTAAATTATTATTATTATAGTGTTAAAATCGTGTAGTTTTCAATTCACCCTAAAACTCGAAAAAGGTATGAGCTAAAATCATGAGGTTTTCAATTCGCCCTAAAACTCGAAAAAGGCATGAGATAAAATCGTGAGGTTTTCAATTCGCCCTAAAACTCGAAAAAGGCATAACACATTCATACCAAAAATACCAAAATAACGTCAATTAAATCCAACAACCGAAACAAAGACCAAAATAACCAAATAGCGTATCAATAATTAGCCTAGAGGGACGCTAGAATCACTCAGTGTGCTGGTTATGGTAGAAGGGCCGGATAAAGTCGCAAGGAAGAATATTTAATACACAAATTAAATAATTAACGAAACACATTATTATTTTTATACTCAAAACGTAATATTTATTATCCAAAACTTAAACGTAAATCCAAAATACAAAACGTAAACTCAATAATCCAAAACATAATACATAATCTTAATCACGACCTTGAATTTAATATATTAATTAAATTAACAAAAGGGACCGCGTTTCTAATCAAAATAACTAAACTAAATTATCAAATGAAAAATGTATGCTTGACGTTGCCCATGATTCACACGGCCAACGCCCCAAAAACTAACCTACAAAAATACACATGTCTGCTGGGTCTCCAGCTAGACACATGAGTACCCTAATATACGTAAAACAAGAGCTGATTACGAAGCGTGTGCATCTTACCACGTCCCACAGCCAAGAGAGAGAGTTCAGCCCAAGATATTTTGGGGCAGCTCGGATCTACCAAGCTGTCCCCACTCAAAGCTATCCCTCCTCTCTTTATCTTGATAAAAAGGGGGAGAATATACTACAAAATAATAATAATAATACAAAAAGAAAATATTAAATACTAAAAATATATATATATAATAAATGAAACGGAGTCGTTGGTTGGAGGATTCGTCCGCTTGGTGTCTTTCCGTGTATAAGGCAGTGAGAATCACTACAGCCTCCTCCCCAGACTCCTTCAACGAACGACGACGTCCTTCTCTCATCTCTTGTCAAAATTGAAGTCCAGTTGATTCTTACGGAATATAACGAAATGAATTTCCAGAAGAATATGAAAATCTTCATCAATATGATTCTGGTAAGGATCAACCTCGACCAGCTTCACATTCTCTTGAATAATATATGAAATGCGGACAAGTTGGATCAACGCAGTTTCATCGTGGTTCGGTTCCTGAGCATCCAGGTACCGAATCCGATTGACCAAAGGTAGGAAATCGAGGTACAGGTCTTGATAGTTGAGTAGCCATGCTATCAAGAGTGTTTAATATATGTCAAAAGTATTTCTCTCGGAGTTAAGACTCTGTGATCCAACACAGAACTCCGGGATACTTTAGTAGTCAATTTTGTCGGGGTTAACTCTACCAACTGAGGCTCAGGCACCAGGTCCGTGAGACTCGACTGTCGTTTCCCGAATTACAAAATGGACAAGAAGCTAATGTTACGCCAGATCTTCTACAGCGGTAACAAAACCGACGACGTGGTTCTTGACAATCGCGGTGAATATGACCACGAGAATCACAGTTCCAGCATTCTATCCCAATTTTTTTTCTTTGATTATAAAATTATTGCAAAATTTAATTAATTATTCAATGAAGGGCTCGTTTCTGACTGTTACAAATCGTCAAATCAATGAATAGTTGAAAAAATGAAAATAAAAATTTTTAAAAATAAATGAATATTGCATCCTTATATTTTTTTTATTTTAATCATGATTATTTTTTTCCTAGCCCTGGTGAAAATAATTTGGCGGATTATGTCATAATATGGCATAATATGACATAATCTGACATAATATGACAAAATATGCCATATTCCGACAAAAATTCATTTGCCAGAAAAAGGTATATTCTGGCATCCAAAAATCATGTAAGAAAATGTCAGAATATGGCATATTCTAACATATTCCGACAAAATTCATTTGCCAGAAAATGGCATATTCTGGCATCCAAAAATAATGTAAGAATATGCCATATTCTGACATATTCTGACATATTCCGACAAAATTCATTTGCCAGAAAATGGCATATTATGGCATCCAAAAATCATGTAAGAATATTTCAGAATATGTCATAATATGGCATATTCTGACATATTCCGACAAAATTCATTTGCCAGAAAATGGCATATTATGGCATCCAAAAATCATGTAAGAATATGTCAGAATATGGCATTCTAAGTGATTTTTTAACCCTGTAGTATTAGAGCCAGTCATAGGCACATATCCACATTCGGAATTTAGACCTTTGCATTCTTTGCATTGAGCTCTTTTTGTTTTTGTTATTTCATTTATTTGCAAGTCAAAAAACTTCGAATATTGGTTATGTTTTTTCCCCACATATTCTTTCCATTTCGATTCGTCTGCAATTAATTTATTCACTGCTTCTTCTCCTTTTTTTCGTTTATTATTTTGAATCATATTGATTTTGTTGTTTTCAATTGAATTTTCATTATCATGTAAAATCAAGTGTCGTTTCATTATTTCAATATTTTTTATTATTTTCCTTAAGATTAAATGATTTTGCAGTTAGTTATTAGTCCTTTTTTCACTTTTTTTTTTTTTTTTTATAATAAACACTATCAAGAAAAACAATTACACTTCGGCTATTAAAAAAAAATATATAAATCTAAGATCATTTGAAAATTGATACTCACATGTCTTGACTGTCCAACAACTCAATGTCTTATGTTGAAAAATTAAAGAAAAAATAATTGAGACATTGTCAGAAAAGTTTATTCACAAAAATGACCTCTAAAAAAACCGTTACAAAAACAACTAAGAATCATCTGTATCTGCAACATTTTGTTTCATTTGTTGACAGAAGAATTTTTCAAGAGAAAAAAAAAAAAAAAAACAGAAACTGTGTGTTCACAGCAGGGTGTTTGCAACCACAGTATACAAAAATATAAGGAAAAAAAAGATAAGATAGTTTGAAAATATTTTTATGAGCCTTCAAGCCGGAAAACCAATTTGCACGCTTTGACCCTGAGACTCCACTAAAGTTTCTCAATTCTATCCCTTTGAATCCTGAGTATTTTCTTGAAAATATATTGGTCATCATTAAAAACATTTTTAAAAAAACCAGATGCATAGTCCATATTATAGTCCATATGGTAGAAATAATGAAAATAAAATACGTATATAAGCCTCTCTGTGATAAGAAAAAGAAAAGAAAATTTCGGAGAAATACAACGAAAATGAATTTTTTTTTACAATATTGTCGATATGACGATACGATACGATATGGAGACGATATGACCACTTGACGATACGATACGAGACGATATGGTCCTTGAAAAATCCGATACGATACGATATGGTCCTTGAAAAATCCGATACGATACGATATGAGGCCTCATATCGTATCGTATCGTATCGCGGCATTACTAATGGTGACTACACCACGTGGCTAAGCTTTGCTGACATGTTTGATCAGGTAGTAATACAGAGACCTGGGTTATCAGACATCTCAAAATTTAGTTACTTTCTTACGGCATTGGATGAGAGCAGAAGATCAGTGGCATCTCAGTCACAGATGACAACTTCTCATTAGCCTGGGATTGGCCAAAAGCATCTTACTGTCAATCGTTTATAAGTTCGGCTTGATGTCCCGCCTGAGGGTCATCGTGGCATTCTCTCAAAGCACGTGATCGTCATTCCCGGGGTAGAACTAATCTAATATTCTATAAAGAATAATAAAAAGTAGAAACTATTTTCTAGGAAGAAAAAATTTTTAGTAGGGATAAGCATCACCTGATTTTCCTTCTCCCACGAAATATCAACCAATCACAACGTTCCCCTACTCCTGAAAACTTTTAGTGAAGAGAGGAAAGGGAATTTTTTCTATCTACAGTTATTGAAAATGGGTTTTACAAAAGCAAAAAAACTTCAAAAAGCTAATCAACGCAAATCATTGGAGGATTTGAAGAGGAAAGTAGTGTACAAAATTACTAAAGTTGCAAGATTTCCAACATCAAAGTATGGTCCAGCACTAACAGTTGAAATCAACAATGAAAATTATGCATATCTACCAAAAAGATTTGCTAAACACTTCAATCAAGATGATGAAGAATTCCAAGAGCTAGAAAATGCTGTCAAAAAAGGACGACTCAGCATGGTTCTCGATGGTGAAAATAATCAAGATGTAATATTAGATGATAGTATATTTAATTTACATGATTTCGATGATGATAAGGAAATGTGAATGAATAAATACACTGAATTCAAATTGATCTCAATTGTTTTTTTTATTTAATTAAAACCATTTATTGCAATTAACTTCCCGGAAAAAAACGATTTGTATACAACGATATACAACCATATACAATCATATATGGATGTATATGGAAAGTGACTTTGTATACAACCACACGGCAAAATTTATGGTGAATGCCAGTGTAGAAAGTTCAGTAACAGGAGTATAGTTGCAGTCACTATACGTTCAACTATTTGTTCAGCTCTGAGAGCTGAAGTTAATTCAAGTAATCGAGTTCAGCTACCACAACGAGACTTAGGGCCGGTTTTTTTCGTCCAACATTACAGTTAACTAAGCATTAAAAAACTTAACTGAGCATTAACTAACTAAGCATTAACCTTTTACCAGTCGGGGAAACTTATGTTGAAATTCAACACTAGATATCAGGCTGTAGAGATTCTTCAAAAATAAAAAAAATTAAAATATACATGTATGATATGGGTATATATATTGTAACGAGATTTGGCAGATCTCGCGCTCCCGAAAATAATTAGAGGTCTGGTCTGAGGGGTTTTATCGACTAAGACGCTAATTAATACCACCGGTTTGTGAGTGGCCTCGGTAGTGACATCCATTTTCGCCTGAATGTCAGTGTTGACTTGGTAGACATCCACCACGAGTGGATAATCCGGATTCCTACCCTGGCTACGACAGATTCGTATCCCCTACTTCGACACTCCCACCGGAGAATCGCATCGAGGTGTGCGCACAGATGGTCGTATGGAGTGGGTCAAACGGGAGTGGGGATAAAGAGTCCATGAAACTGGTGATCGCTGGCATCTCACTGCCAGTCGTCGGCCGGCTCTCGGAGCTGGCTGATGGCACCGGGACTGGTGACAGTCCGTGGTTGGCTTCCGATGAAGCTAGCCGACTCCTTGGTGGAGTTGGCTGGTGACTTGGTGATGTCGACATGCTCCTATGGAGGAGCTAGTTAATATCATTGGTGAAGCGGGCATGACTCCTTGGTGGAGTTAGCCGACTTAGACGATGACGTCGACTGGGTCCTAGGTTGGAACTAGTTGATGTCACTGATGAGTCCAACCAAGCTCCCGATGCGTGGTGCATGCTCCCGGGGGTGATTTACGATGTCGCTATGCTGTATAGGTAGGACGTTGTATATCACTCGCTCTCTCGTTCTAGTGTGGTTACTTACTGTCAGGGTAACCTATAATCGAGTAGTCAGATGCAAAGAGTGGTCCGGCGTAAGACCAGCGTGGCTGCGGATGGACTTTATGTTCGACTACTTGGTGCACTAGAGTGAGTAGGCAATAGGAGGATATTTGGTAAAGCCGGTGAGGTACGAATATCCTCGTTCTCGTATTGACTTAGGTTGTGCGAGTGAGTTAAACCAGGGTTAATGTTCACGGTAATAACCGCCGCCGCGAGGTGAGGTTATTACGCTCCCGGCCAATACTAAAAACAATATACATTTTAGTAATGGTGCCAGAGTGACATTTTGGAACTGATATGGTGGACTGCGCCCCTCTACCATTTTCTTACTGAACTAGTCGCTACCGAAATGGCCGTCGGCGGCCATTGCTCCCGAAACTACCCCACGGTCCGTTGGTTGCCGTTATACACCAGCTGGCTCCCTCCTGGCGGTAAGAGAGGAGGATGGTGAGGAATCCTCGTTGACCCCATAGTAACTGACTTTACTTTATCGGTGGAAAAATCAGTTACAAAATGGCTCCCAACGTGGGGCCTGCCACGGCAGGTTTCGAAGCGACACTCTCGGCAAAATGGGGAGTCTGGTACGGTAGTTAGTCTAACTTTTGCCGCATCGGGGCTCGGCGTTAGTGCGCTCCATTCTCATTGGTCATGTAAACCCCTTGCGTGATTGGTGGGGAAGACGGAGTTGCGCAGACGATCCATACTTGTTGTAGCAAATTGGAGGGGCGAAATATCGAGCTCCCACGCGTATATAAGGAGCTGTTTCGAGTGAAGAAGCTCATTCCTTGTCCGGTTACGACGAGGGATACTGCTCTTTGAGACCAAGCTTGTGTGATAGCTAATTTCTGAAAGCAAGGCTATGGAGAACATGGGTGATCCTAAGCCACTGGAGTTGGTAGAGACCAACTCGCTCTCGACTGGGGAGTCTGATCCAGCAATGGAATGGACTCCGACAGAGGAACCTGGTGCTGGTGTACCCGAAGGGTCCTCTGTCAATCCAGGAACCAAGTCCATCGGTTGGTCAGCCGGGGGAACCTTTGTTGAAAGGATCCACTGAACCGACCTTCGAGAAGGTGATGAAGGACGTCCAACACTGGACTAACTTCGAGTTGTTGGACCCATTATCACCACCTAAGATGGCAGATCCAGCAATGGATCCAGGAGTGGCAATTCCACTCGCTCCCGTGGAGGCAGCAGTACAGGGGAAGATGGACGAAACCCCATCGGCCGCTGAACCGCCGACTCCAATCGAAGAGGCTGCTAAGCTTCTTGCTCCCGAGGTTGAGAAGGGTCAACCTAGCCAAAAGGCTAAATCTACACCTTCCGAGTCTGCTGATGAGACGGAGCATGAGGTCGCTCGCATCATGGGGAGACGTTCAGTCAACTCATACCGCAGCACCTCCTCTGCAAGCTCGATTGCACCAAGTCCAGTAGCATACTATGCTCATGACGGACCACGGTCGCATGCGTTGCAATCCATCTTGCACCAGATTCGTGCAGACCCTGGGCTATGGTTCCAACTAGAGGCAGCCATGAAGCGGGGTAGAGAGGAGGAGATGGCGACTCCGGATGCCAAGCGGAGTCACTTGGATGTCGTTGTTAGGACATTCTCGGCTCCCACTCCACCAATCATGCCTCGTTGGCCCCGAACGCCAACACCCGGCACCTCACAGCTAAGAGGGCTGGAGGCGCTAAGTATTGGTCAAGGGATGCGCTATTCGCCGGAGGTACATCACCAACGTATGATGAAAGAAGCATACAAAGTACCTCCCAAGCGACATGGTCCTCTCGATGGCTCAGGGGAAATCTTTGGTGGTCCACCAATATGTCACGACGCAGCAAGTGTGGTAGAAGTTGCCAAGCAATTTCTATGTTACAACTGCCGCGCCCCTGGACACCGCTTCAGCAGATGTTTACTACCTATGGTGGAAGGTGGATTCTGTAAGCGTTGTGGTAGAAAGGGGGTGACGCTAAAGACCTGCCAAAGCTGCAAAGATGGGTGGAAGGCTGAGGGACCTTATGTGGCGGCATTGGGAGGCAATGTTGCGAGGGCCGTAGCCAGTACATCCGGGGCTCAGGCCGCTCCCGAAGACAAGCAGAAGAAGAAGAAGAAGAAGAACAAGAAAAAGAAGAAGGCTGTAAAGAAATAAATAAATAGTCTTTTATATTTTTCTAATCACCTGACTTTTGCGTTTTTATTCCCCTTCATCTTTTCAGGCTAGTTTTAAGTCGCTCCCGAAGTGGTTCTGTCCACTTGTTCTCGTTTGCAATCGGAAATTCTCGTTTTTTTCGTTACCCGGAATAACTTTGGTTATTCGTTCTCGTGATAACTCATTGGTCGTTTGTGCTCCAAGGGTTGTTGGTTCCCGGTTGTTGGACTCGGTAGTTCTCGGACACGGTCGTAACTGTTTGGTACAGTATGCGATAGTCTAAAGAACTACGTTCTCGGTAGTCCTCGGATAGTCTTAGTCGTTAAAAAACTAAGACAATCTAAAGGGCTACGATCACGGTAGTTTCAAGAGATAGTCTTGGCTGTTTAACGCAGGCTGAAGACAGTCAAAAGAAACTACGCTCTCGGTAGTCCTCGGATAGTCTTAGTCGTTAAAAAACTAAGACAATCTAAAGGGCTACGATCACGGTAGTTTCAAGAGATAGCCTTGGCTGGTTAACGCAGGCTGAAGACAGTTAAAAGAAACTACGCTCTAGGTAGTTCTCGGACACGGTCGTAACCGTTTAGTACGGATTCGACAGTCTTAAGATCTACGATCTCGGTAGTCTCTGAAGACGATCTCGGCTGTCCTCATACAGGCTGAGATATTTCAGAAATCTACGCTCTCGGCTATTTCCGCTAGTGTTCGGTAGATCCCCACCTACGGACATTAACAGATGGCGCTGGCATCACTCCCCTTTCAGGGAAAGATGCGCTCACGGGCTTTGCGCAGGAGTAGAGAGGAGGGATGCAAGACTCCCACCACTCAACACTGGGTATATAAGGCCGATCCCGAGTAAAGAGAAATCACTTCTGGCTTCAACGAGCTGGAGGAAGGTTCTCTGAACGCTCTCGATATGGCTGATGACCAAAAACCAGGTGCCTCTGGCGAGAAACCAGGGGAGGCTCCCGAGGTAGAAGTAGTGAATCCACCATTAATAGGAGGCAGCTACGAAAATGTTGGGAACACTCTACTGTTGAAGAGAGTGCAGGCTCTCCTAGATGGAATGCACAGTATAGAAACTCGTCTTGAAGCTTTGGAGCCTCGTGGTAGAGGCAGACCAAAGAAAGACGGGAGTCGTGCGCCCTCTCCTGGAAGGCTAACACCAGAGCTTCGAGTGGAAGAACCACCGAATGGTCGTGTGGTTGACCACGTGTACATTCCGGAGTTGGAGATTCCGAGACTCGACTTGGAGCGTCAAGGGGAAAACCGTACCCATGGGGAACCTCAAACGATGTCACCAACGAAAGTCTTCGAGTTACTGAGTCGCTGGAACGTACAGTTCTCGGGTCAACGAGGCGACGACGTGGAATATTTCCTGTCTCGTATCGAAGACGCTCTCGAAAGTTTCCCTATACGGGAAGAAGACCTTTTAGGAGTATTGCGTGGGTGTCTACGCGATACAGCCCTATTGTGGTTTAGAGAGAAACGATTCGGTAGCTGGCGTGCTGCTCGCACGGCTTTCAGGACTCGTTTCTCTGATCTCGATTTTCAAGCCACCCTGGAGATGGAGATATTATCCCGAACCCAGGGGAGGTATGAAAATGTCTGCGAATACATTTCTAAGATGAAAGCGCTATTCGCAAAGACGCTCCTGTCATGGCCTGAGACTCGTAGAGTACAAGTACTCTATCGAAATCTGTTGCCCAAATTCCGATTGGGTTTACAGTTCGATAAATGTTTATCTCTAGACGTACTAGAGCATAGTCTGCGAAGACAGGAGAAGAACATGGAATGCTCCCGTAGTTGGCAACCTCCGCGTAAACCGGAGGAATCTATGTGTCCAAGCTTGGCTTATCGAGAACCTCCTCGACTGGCCAAAGACGTACGACAGAATGCCCACGCTCTCGAGGAAGATGGAATCCTCTATGACGAGGAAGCTATCAATCCTAATCTCGAAATGTTGGATGCTTTGGGTCGGCCAAGGTTCCAGGGACCAAGGCATTGCTATAATTGCAAAAGCACTGAACACCAGTTCAGAGTTTGCCCAGAACCACCAACATTGTTCTGTTACCGGTGTGGAAAACCGGGGATCAAGTTCAAAGAATGCTCCCGTTGCAACCCGGGAAACGCCAAAACGGTCGTGTAAAGCACCCTGTCGTATCGACCGTTAGTATCACCCCAAGACAGGGAAATACATTGGAATTGGCTACCCCGGAACCTAACCCTATCTGGGATAGGTTGCAAAACACTCTCGGTCCTGGTCGAAAGATTACTTTCTACCTAACGATTAAAATCGGAGGACGTTCGATCAAAGCGTTAATGGATTCTGGCGCGACTCGTACCTTTGCAGGTTACAGAGGCATCGAGTTGCTCAGGAAATCAGACATTGAGCCGATCGATTGTCCAGGTAGGAAGGTTCTGGTTGCCAACAGACAGATAGAAATCATTCGACAAATATCGATGACACCTATCTAATTGGGCGGCAAGACCATTCTCGTGGAAACTCTATGGATGCCATCTTTATCGGAAGATTTTATCATAGGGATCGATTTTCTACGAGAAGCAGGAATCGTGGTCGATTTCTTTGGGCAAGTCTGGTATTTTCGAGACCAGCCTACGGAAATGTTCTCGTTTGCTCCCGTTGAAACCATCCATCACTTAACAGTGTGTAATGGTCTCAAGCTCCCGAAAGAAGATGAGCAGTGTCGTCTACAGGAACTGTTAGACAAGTACATTGCTCCTCTTTGCCCCTGTTGTTGCTCCCGGCCCATGTTATTAATGTGGGCGCTCACGATCCTACAGAGGATCCGTCCTATGTCTCACCACAAGAAAATGGCGATATGGGCGGAGACTGATAGTATGCTCTCGAATAGAATCATAGAACCATCCACTAGCGACTGGGCCAGCCCGGTTGTCATGGTAAAGAAAAAGGATTGTATGCTAAGATTCTGCGTTGACTTTAGACAAGTCAATGCGATCACGAAAAAGGATGCCTATCCCTTACCGAATATGGCGGTCTTGCTAGATGAGTTGCGCCATGCGAACTATATCTCTACGCTTGACCTTAGTAAAGCATATTGGCAGGTAGGGCTAGCTCCTGAAAGTCGTGAAATCACGGCTTTTATTGTTCCCGGCAGAGGGCTCTTTCACTTTCGAAGGATGCCATTCGGCCTGTCGAACGCTCCCGCGGCGATGCAGCGATCTCTCGACAGATTGCTGGGTCCGGAATTCTATCCTCATGTCTTTGTCTATTTAGACGATATCATCATCGTGACGAAGACATTTGAGGAACACATAGAATGGCTCACGAAAGTTCTCGTCAAATTGCATGACGCGAATCTCACGATCAATAGAGAGAAAAGTGAGTTTTGCCGATCGCAGGTAAAATATCTGAGGTTCCAGATCAATAGTGAAGGACTCCAGGTAGACCCCGAGAAAACCTCGGCTGTGCGCAACTTTCCTGCGCCACAGTCAACTAAGGAGGTACGGAGGTTTCTGGGTATGGCTTCTTGGTATCGTCGGTTTATTCCAGACTTTGCTTCGATAGCCTCGCCAATATCCAAGCTAGTGAGAAAGCAATGCAAGTGGCATTGGAACTCCGAACAGGAAGAGGCGTTCGAGATCCTGAAGTCAAAACTGACTGCAGCCCCAACACTAGCTTGTCCAGACTTTACGATCCCGTTCACACTGCAAACTGATGCGAGCAGTGTAGGTCTTGGCGCTGTACTCACCCAGGTACAAGATGGCCAAGAAAGAGTTATCGCCTACGCAAGTTGAGGGTTAACTGCTCCCGAAACAAAGTATACCGTCACGGAGCAGGAATGCTTGGCAGTCGTGTGGGCTATCAAGAAATTTCGTGCATACGTGGAGGGATACAAGTTCACGGTCATCACCGATCACAGCAGTTTACGCTGGCTTCATAATTTAAAGGACCCTGGTGGTCGTCTTGGTAGATGGGCTCTCGGACTGATGGAATATGATTTTGAGATAGTACATAGGAAAGGTGCACTACATCATGTTCCAGATGCGCTCTCGCGTGCTCCCGAAGGCGGCGCTGTTCTCGCGACGATAACAACGATCACGTCTACAAAAGATCGCTGGTATATCAGACAGAGAAAGGCAATACGTCTTGCTCCCGGTAAATACCCCAATTGGACTATTGATCATGGGCAGCTGTATTTTCATCGTAGAGGACATCTAGCCTCTGCAGAGAATATAGATTTTGATGCATGGAAATTAGTCCTACCAAGGGAATTACGATCTCGTGCTTTGAGAGAATGCCACGATGACCCTCAGGCGGGACATCAAGGCGTACTCCGAACTTATTAACGATTGGCAGTAAGATACTTTTGGCCAATGATGTATAAAACCGTGGTAAAATACGTCAGCCAATGTACCACCTGTCAGCGTTGTAAAGTGGAACAAAGGGCTCCCGCGGGTTACATAAATCCCAGAAAATTCATGGGGCCTTGGTCTCGTATAACGGCGGACATTATGGGCCCGTATACGAAGAGCCAAGCCGGTCACGGTTATATCTTGGTAATACAAGATACGCTCACGAAATGGGTAGAAATAGCTCCCTTAAAGAATGCGACAGGTAAGGCTATCTGTCAAGTTTTACAAGAAAGAGTTATACACCGTTGGGGTGTTCCCCATGAATTGCTCACGAACAATGGGACCGAGTTCAGAAACAAGGACCTGTTGTCGCTCTCGGAAGAAACGCAGATGAAGTTATCGACGACTCCGCCGTATCATCCTCAGGTTAACCCCACCGAACGGGTTAATCGGAGTATCAAGATGATGGTGCGTGCATTTCTTGATCTCGACCATAGAGAGTGGGATAGGTATATGAGCGAAATACAATTCGCTTATAATACTTCGTACCACAGTCCTCTTATGGCGACCCCGGCATTCGCAAATCTTGGGCGAGAATTAGAATCGAAAGGTTCTCTCCAACGAGATTTGACGAAGGATCTCGAAACTGTTGAAATCGGGTCTGAGGAGTGGATTGAACACATGACGCACTAAGACTAGCTTTCCGGTTTGCTCTCGATGAGGCTAGTGATCGACAAGCTGAACAGTACAACCGAAAACATCGAAATGTCGAATTCGAAGTTGGTCAGTTAGTACTGGTGCGAAATCGAGAACTATCCAAAGCCCAAGCGTATCGAACGGCCGCCTTGAACAAACCATTCATGGGGCCGTGGGTTATAACGCAGAAGCTATCAAGGACAGTCTATAGATTGTCCGATCTCGGCGGTAAGGATCGAGGTAAACTATCAATAGTTGACCTCAAACTTTATCGTGACCCAGGAGGAGACGAGGAGATGAGAAGAGAGGAGCGACCTGAGAATTGACGATTGTTAAGTTTCGGGTCGAAACTTCCGCGGGAAAGGTGGTGTAACGAGATTTGGTAGATCTCGCGCTCCCGAAAATAATTAGAGGTCTGGTCTGAGGGGTTTTATCGACTAAGACGCTAATTAATACCACCGGTTTGTGAGTGGCCTCGGTAGTGACATCCATTTTCGCCTGAATGTCAGTGTTGACTTGGTAGACATCCACCACGAGTGGATAACCCGGATTCCTACCCTGGCTACGACAGATTCGTATCCCCTACTTCGACACTCCCACCGGAGAGTCGCATCGAGGTGTGCGCACAGATGGTCGTATGGAGTGGGTCAAACGGGAGTGGGGATAAAGAGTCCATAAAACTGGTGATCGCTGGCATCTCACTGCCAGTCGTCGGCCGGCTCTCGGAGCTGGCTGCTTTCAGGACTGGTGACAGTCCGTGGTTGGCTTCCGATGAAGCTAGCCGACTCCTTGGTGGAGTTGGCTGGTGACTTGGTGATGTCGACATGCTCCTATGGAGGAGCTAGTTAATATCATTGGTGAAGCGGGCATGACTCCTTGGTGGAAATAGCCGACTTAGACGATGACGTCGACTGGGTCCTAGGTTGGAACTAGTTGATGTCACTGATGAGTCCAACCAAGCTCCCGATGCGTGGTGCATGCTCCATGTATATCACTCGCTCTCTCGTTCTAGTGTGGTTACTTACTGTCAGGGTAACCTATAATCGAGTAGTCAGATGCATAGAGTGGTCCGGCGTAAGACCAGCGTGGCTGCGGATGGACTTTATGTTCGACTACTTGGTGCACTAGAGTGAGTAGGCAATAGGAGGATATTTGGTAAAGCCGGTGAGGTACGAATATCCTCGTTCTCGTATTGACTTAGGTTGTGCGAGTGAGTTAAACCAGGGTTAATGTCCACGGTAATAACCGCCGCCGCGGGGTGAGGTTATTACGCTCCCGGCCAATACTAAAAACAATATACATTTTAGTAATGGTGCCAGAGTGACGTTTTGGAACTGATATGGTGGACCGCGCCCCTCTACCATTTTCTTACTGAACTAGTCGCTACCGAAATGGCCGTCGGCGGCCATTGCTCCTGAAACTACCCCACGGTCCGTTGGTTGCCGTTATACACCAGCTGGCTCCCTCCTGGCGGTAAGAGAGGAGGATGGTGAGAAATCCTCGTTGACCCCATAGTAACTGAGGCCTCTACTTTATCGGTGGAAAAATCAGTTACAATATATATATATATATATAAATAAAATATTAAGTTGTTATTGTCATGACCCTAGCGGATACGTCGACACCTATTCGATCGGGATTTGACTCTCCAATGTAGCACTCAGTCGACAGCGATTTGACAGCCATTCGACAGCATATATAAAACGGAATACACGAGCGCCGGATAATCAAAATGAGTTGGAAAATATAAAATAAATATAAGATTATCATGACAACAACTTAAACTGAAGAAAACCTTGACTAGTATATGTATTTAATATTGAGTTTAAGAGTTTAAATTACATACGGTAGAGAGGTTAGGTTGACATGATTCGAATATCTACTGGAGTCAAAAAGCTGTTGAGCCGCAGACTATTTATCGGTAATTGATTCGGTCATTATTACCGAGATATTTTGTCACTGAATCGACAGGCTTTCAACACTAAATTGAGAGGTGTCTAATTTGCTCATTTTTGATTGTTTTAAATTGTTTAAACATTATAATGGACTTTATTAATGATAAATATGCATTTTTTTCATGAAAAAATTAATAGAATATATAAAAAATGTTATTAACAATTAATTTAAAAATTATAAACGAATAAAAATTTTTTTGTTCAAATTTTTACAAGTTTTTTTTTATTTTCTATTAATTTTTTAATAAAAAAATCACAAATTTATCATTAATGAAGTCCATTATAATGTTTAAACAATTAAAAACAATAAAAAATGAATAAATTAGACACCTATATCCAGTGTCAAAACATCTCGATTGACAATCAATTACCGATGATGGTCGCGACTGGCAGCGACGGTAGTATTCGAATGTCAACTTATCTACCGGTAATAAACTCTTATTTATATTAAATGCATATACTAGTCACTAAGTTGTTGTTGCATTATAATCTTATATTTTATTTTCCAATTTATTTGATCATCCGCTTTAATACGTTTTATATATGCTTCGAATGGCTGTCATCGCTTAATCGGCAGTACTATGAAAAATTAGACGATCGCCAACGATCGTTGAAGATGTCATATTTGTCCACATCTTTGTCGATCGCCGTCGATCGCTGTCGATGAAAGTCGAACGCTGTCGATAGCTATCGATCTACAACAATTTACAGAAAAATAGACAAATTATAATAATTATTAGCTTATGCTGGAGAATTTATCATAATTATAATATACTCAGGAATATTTTTTTTTTTTTATTTAAATTAAGGCCGTAGAATCATGTTTGTCTATTTTTCGGTAACTTGTTGTACATTGATAGCGATCGATAGCGATCGACAGCAATCGACAGCGATCGACGGCGATCGACAAAGATGTGGACAAATATGACATCTTCAACGACCGCTGACGATCGTTGGCGATCGTCTAATTTTTTCCCGGGATTGGAGAGTCGAGCCATCCGCTAGGAGAAATATGTAAAATTGTAAACATAATAAATAATTTTATAAATATTTTAAAAATGTAAATGTAAAAATTATTATTATTAAAAATTATTATAGATATCAATAAATTAAATACATATTATTTTTATGAATTAACAATAAAATCAAGTTGTAGGTTATGTTTCTTGTTATTGTTGACAGTTGCTTGATGTAGTTGGCTCTTGGAGTGCTGCCTTCCACAGTTGATAATAATGGAAGAAGGTCGTGACCAAAGACGAGGAGAAAGACGTAGAGTTAGGGTCATCAGACCCATCATGGATTATTTGAAACTTACGCCACAGGAGTTTTGGACCAGATTTCGTCTTTCTCAAGATGACGTCCTCTTGTTGGTTAATAGAATTGGAGTTGAATTGCAACGTGGTGATCACAGGTCATTAATTCCTACCACCATTATTATTTTTTTCATCTTTTATCTAATTATCTAATTTTACAAACTAGGAATGAACGTGTACCACCCAGAATTCAAATTTTAGTTACACTTCGTTTCTAATCGAGTGGTTCATACTACAATTGGTGACTTTACTGAGATCACTAAATCCACTGTGTGGTCAATTGTCCACCGAGTTTTAAGATGCATAGCAAGTCTTCGTGATGAGTTTATAAATTTTCCAACAACTTTAGAAGAGATTCGTCAAGCACAAGCTGATTTTTTTATTCGATTTGGATTCCCTCGAGTAGTTGGTTGTATTGATTGCAAACATATCCAAGTAAGGTCATTTGGAGGTCCTGATGCTGAATTGTTTCGCAATAGAGAAAACTATTTTTCAATAAATACGCAAGTTGTTTGTAACGCTCATTTTGAAATAATAGATATCGTTGCAAGGTGGCCTGGATCTTCCCATGATCCAGTTATATTTTAAAATAGTCGTCTAAGCGCGAACTTTGATGCTGGTAATTACCAAGATGGTCTGTTGTTAGGAGATGCAAGGTATCCATCTATTCCATTTTTGAAGACACTTGTTGCTGATCCAAATAGTCCACAAAAAGTGCTGTACAATGAGTCTCAGATCCGAGCACGTCGCCATATAGAACGACTTTTTGGAGTATGGGCTAGGAAGTGGGCATTTATTTCTGGTTCACGCTTCAAATATCGTGAAAGTACATTTACAGCAATTATTGCACTGGCCGTACTTCACAATATTGAACGTCGAAGCCATTTAAATATCATTGGTAGAATTACTGGAGATGTTGATGAATACACCAGGTTAATTCATGATAGTTTTGATATCCAGCCGGGCCAAGATGTCAGACAGCAAATAATTATTTACGTCGGTTTGTATGATCTCCATTTTTTTGATAATATATTTGATCATTTCTTATTTTATTATTATTTTACAACAAAATCTGTTCCAGGCTCATTCATGATTAACTGTATCATTTATGATTTACCAACAACATCAAAAATTAATAATTTACGTTTAATAATGCAACGTACATCGACACAAATAATGTTTCCTCATGCTCCAAATATACCAAATTTAAAAAAGTAATGTTACAATAATTGGATCAATCGATAATGTTTATATTGCACGTCAACAATTAGTTGGTTCATTATACCAGTAGTATTGATGTTTGGTTTACCAGAATTTTTTGTAGAAACTGTTGGAACAGAAAATTTAACAAAAATAATGCGAAAATATGATGTATTTATAGGTGTATGTCATAAACCGAAACAAAATTCATTATCAGTTATAATAAAAGGTGTTAAAAGAAATGCAACAAATATATATGAAACAAGAAGAAAATTATTAAATATTGATGAACCAATTGTTAAAGCAACAATACCATCAATATGTAATTCAAGAAATGCAACAACAATATTACAAAATACTCTAATTTCTTCAACTAATAATAATAGTCCAAATAATTATATTACTGATATAATAACAATAATTTATTTACAAGAAATACATAAAGTCCATCATCGTCATCATCATCATTGTAACGAAATTTATTATTTCGTGGATTCTCGAAATAAATAATCATTAAAAGAGCTTGTTATGGAGTAATGAGTTCTGATTATTTATTTGTTATTGCTTGCGTTGTTAATAACTAATAGGAGTTAGTTATTAATAATTAAAAGGATCACTGTGCTAGAAGCTCTGTGGAGGGCCAAGTCAGTTATACATGACGTCGGATGGGGCGCCTATTCGATGTGTATAACGTGTCTTGGTACGTAAACCTCTTGGCGATGACTTCCACTCCTCAGTCGAAGAGACGAACTCACCGAAGGCTGCAAATCGGTTACAATACCACCAATACAATATCACCAATGTCACCAATCAAATGAGTTTATCATCACCACCATGGAATTTTTCATCACTACTGCAACAATCATTATATTTACCATTATTAAATACAACTTATGCTTATACAACTTATTTAATAATCGATCAAATACAGCTGTATTTGCTGCTGCAGCTCGTGCATTACAAACGAATATTATAAATGAACAACAACAACAAGCTATTAATTTAGCGACACAAAATTTACTTCACGGAAAAAAATTTTTAGCTGCAGTCACGAGGCGTTGGATAGTTAAAAAAGGATAGTTGATTTAATAATCTAGCTCGCCATATTAAAAAGACAATCGGTTAGTTATTCCAGCCGACTGGATAGCTAGCGTGGCTAACCAGCTCGTCAGGTTCGACATAATCTCAATGTCAGTAGCTGTTGTGTTCATAACCTCTCTTTATTGACAGATGCACTAAATTATTATTAACAATGACTAAAATAATCCATATAGTTATTAAAAATTTAGCATAAGATGTTGTATTCAAGTTGGCGTTTATTTGGTGCATCAAATTTAGTATAAAATTAGTCAGATAATTATTTTAAAAATTAGTAAATGTATATTAATATATTGTTTTTACTTCGTATGTCTATATACTTATAGTTATGCATATACGCAATCCTAAATAGCTACTACAGCGATACCAGCTTGTCAGGCTTTGGATAGCTACCACAGCTATCCAAAGTAAAGCTAATGTAACGAGTAGGCACGCTGTTTTCACAAGAATAGTAACCTGTCAAATGTGGATTGCCAAAATCACAATCCTCTGCTAACTATCCAAAGGTTAGTTAGCCGTGGATAGGAGAGACAGCTATCTAGCTCGTTGCTGCAGCTAAAAAATTTTTACAGTGTTGCTTTAAATAAACAACAAAATTATAAAAACATCCACTAGGTTTTCCACCACATCCATATCAAAATATAAATTGAAATTTACAACAGCAACAGCAACAAAATAATAATAAAGATTATTCATCATTGAGTAGTGGTGCATCAAGTACAATGTCAAGTCCAGCACTAAGTCCAAGAATTATATCACCAATTTGTACTAGAAAAATGCATCTGGAAAAAGTTGATTATCTGTTGACAGAATGAGTAATGATAATAATGATAATGATTGTAAATCTAATTAAAAGACTCGAAGAAAAAAAAATGGAAAACAAAGAAAAACAAGAAAAAGAAAGACAAAAAAATTAATATAATGATAAATTATAAAAAAAATTTATAGATTAAGATAATGAGACCTACATTGAATTAACGCTAAACGATCGCATGCTTATGGTTTATAATAATTAATTAATTTAGGGGGGGGGGAGGGAAGGGAGAATAGCGTTTGTGATGAGCTAAAAAAAAAAAAAAGGTTTTTCTTCATTTTTTTTATCAAATTCCCTTGGCCTCGTCTGTAATCAACTGTGTATGATTGCTGAATTTTTTATAAATGTATATATATGCGTGTATTTTTAAAATAGATAATTTTGTTTATTATATTTTTATTTTTTTATTTTGTCACGGTCAATGTAACACTGAGTGCATTTTTGCTGGCAATTACGCGATATCCAGTCGAAATTATATATTTATTTTTTCTATTTATTTATTTTATTATTGATGTGTAAACATCTTTAGGAGCGGGTTGGGTATGGAGTAAAAGGAAAAAACATGAGAGTTTAGACGTCAGATCCGGTAACGGATCTGGGCAGGAATCCATTTTCTGTCAGCCTACATTGCGCCTTGCAGCGCCATGGTAATCGGTCGATAACCGTTACCATCAAGCGTTCTGTAGTATAGATGAATTTAAATGCGAGTATTTATATTTTTAATTTATTTATTGTTGTATTGTAATGTCCGGCGGTAAGCCACACCAACTTTTTTTTATTTTTCTTTATAATATTTCACATTATATATTCAGGGTACTTTTTAATACTCCTAGCTCCATCTTGCAGATCGTCAATGTATTATATTTAAGGGAGCTAGAGGTTTTGCACCCCCAACAAATTACTTGAGCCGGCACTATTGCCAAGCGCATCTACCGCCAATTTTGATTTAGAAAATTAAATATAAATTAATATAATGAGTGATATCGAAAGAATCCTAAAAATATAGGGATTCTCTCGGTACCACTAATGTCATAATTAGACAATTAGAAATAATTTTAATTAAGGTTGGAAAATCATAAGATTTTCCTCAACCAATAAGAAATAAGCGACATAAGGAAAGTAGAACTGGACCAAGGAGGAAAACCAAACATCCCCGAAGGATCCCCACCTGCCCTTATGTTCTGAGGGCATCGAGCGAGATTGATCGCTAGATCTCGGTCACTCGGTCAGAGTTAGTTCCGTGACCTACACCAGCTCTTCCAGCTCTAACTAGCATAGGCACTTTGCCTCGTCGAATTTTAATTGCTCTGAAAAACTTAGAATATTTTCTACAAATCAGCACAACTGTAAGTTATACTTATTCAATATCTTATTGATTATTTTATCAATTTATTGTTTCAATAATATTTAAGTAACATTTGGTTACTTTAATCATTAATTTAAATTCATTAAATCATTTACAAATTTAACTTGTAATAAATTACGACCGCATGGTCTAAATTTTCTTGCTTGAGTAAATTAAATTCAAAGCACGCATTGTGTTGCATTGTCTAATCAAATAAATATTGAATAGAATAAATTACATTTTTGCTATAATAAATAATCAGTTATTTATTTAAAATAATTAAATATTTAATTATACAAATTTACGACCTCGTGGTCAGCCATTCAATATTGAATACAATTTATAAAGTACAGTGAAGAAGTTTCGTATAATTATTTTATTTAAATTCATATAAAAGTAACATTTACTGTGAGTTTATTGTAAAGTCAGTGCTACGTTTATGTCTACAATTTGACATAATTTAATCTTCGATTACATACAACCGACTTGTATAATTACATTGTACCACATCTATATCAAATATATATATATATTTATATATATTTTTATACATCGTTACTGGCGATATTGTAACCAAGCCAACCTGTCAATTTGCAAGCGTCTCCGAGGTCAAGCCAAGGTACACGCCGTCACTAGATTGCTAGATTAAATCACCGACAATCAATGTAAATACCTTCTTTTAAATAAATTTTGTTCAGTGTTTGTTCTGTGAATTTATGACGAGTGTAAAAATATTAACATTGTAAAAGCCAAGCGTCATCGTAGCGTCAATGTAGAGTCAGTAACTTGCTTAATTAATCGACTGGATTGCTTCTCGATCCCGTCGCTAGTATTTCGGCCGTCATAATTTAATTATTGTTCGGGTTATTCGCAATTTTAATATTTCTCTGTCTCTGACTCCGTCACGACCGCATGGCTTTAGGTTCTCTCTTTTCGACGCGACGCGCGAGTAAAATTTAATTGGGTTACATATTTAATAATTGTTTTTGTATCGCATTTTCATGTAATAGTAACAGGGTTAATTTATAAATAAATTGTGTTCCGATTTTTACTGAATTTACAAGTGTTATTTGAAATTATTTCTACCATATCATTGTGTTATATTTTCGCGCATTTTTCAGGTTCCTTTTTACCTCTCCCTACATTACACAAATCCGTCTCCCTATCTTTCTTATGCGCCCTGGCCGCGCAGGATAAACAGGGTTAAATTAATTACATATCTAGTTGGATTATTTTAAAGGGCAATATTGATTGTCTAATAAATGATCTGGCTACGATATTTCATGGGGGCTCGTCCGGTTTGAAGACGATAAAACGCGTACGCGGAGGGTAGAATTAGGCTGAGAAAATTAATTACGCGCGCGGGAAAATTCGGAGAAAAGAAATAAATTTTTTTTGTGGTGTGAAAAATAAAATAAATATGTTTAAAATAATTTTTTTTTAGGGGGTAAATTTTAACGCGGCGTCTATTTTGTCGGCGGAACAAAAAAAAAAAAAAGAGGGTAAAAATTTATCATTTTGTTTGAAAAAAAAAAAGAAAAAAAAAAGGGAGATAAAATAAAATAAATAAATAAAATAAAAATATAGTCAAGTCCCCCAAGGTGCACCCTAAGTGTTCCGTAGGATTTTTTATTTTTTTTATGTTGTTTGTTTTTTCATTTTGTTGTAAAATAAATGACTATTTTTTTTGTTTTGTTTTATTTTCTAGAGTTGTTTCTTTCTGTTGTTTAATAAAAAAAAAAAAATAAACGACCGAAAAATTTCAAAAAAATAACGTAAAGTCTACAGATGAAGCGTCATCGAATGAAACATTGCCGGAATCGATCTGTCAATATTTGAAATTGAGCCCTATCGAAAAATGGAAATATTAAATCTAAGGAGGCCCAAAAATTGAAAATAAATATGATAATTGCTTTTGGGAAAAAAAAAAACATAAATTTCATTTAACATCAACTAATTCGGTTCGGCGGTTCAAAAAATATCTTGCAAAAACAAATTCTGACACTACATTTTGTGTAATAAAAAAAAAATAAACGACCGAAAAATTTCGAAAAAATATCGTAAAGTCTACAGATGAAGCGTCGTCGATTGAAATATTGCCGGAATCGATCCGTCAATATTTGGAATTGGGCCCTATCGAAAAATGCGGATATTAAATTTAATAAGGCCCAAAAATTCAAAATAAATATGATAATTGCTTTTGGAAAAAAAAAAAACATAAATTTCATTTAACATCAACTAATTCGGTTCGGCGGTTCAAAAAATATCTTGCAAAAACAAATTCTGTCACTACATTTTGTTTAATAAAAAAAAAAATAAACGACTAAAAAACTTTAAAAAACTATCGTAGAGTCTACAGATGAAGCGTCGTCGATTGAATCATTGCCGGATCCGATCCGTCAATATTTGAAATTGGGCCATGTCGAAAAATGGCACTATCACATCTGATAAGGCCCAAAAATTGAAAATAAATATGATGATTGCTTTTTATCTTCCTATTTGGCTACCTGGGGTGTTACTGGGTTTTCCCAAATTTTAATGTTTGTTCCCACAAGTTTGTACCCCCCATTAACCTAAACCGACAACCGGGCCCAACGAATAAAAAAAAAAAAAGAGAAAAGAGAGAAATAAAATAAAATAAAATAAAATAAAGCATGAGAAAAGTTGCATGACTAATCTTAGGATTAAGTTGTCTAAACATACTTATAGTAAATAAATAATTCATCTCTATGTAGTATTTAATAACAATAAATAATCTTGATCTCATAATAAACAATTAACAAAATGATAATAAGTAACAAACAACCTACGTAAGTGAGTACGAACGAACATATTAGTTACCAAATTGAAATCTGACTCCATGTTAAATAATAATTTAATTTATTTAAATATTCGAAGGATTAAACTTCCTTTTCAACAATAATTATTATAAATAAATAATAATTTAATTTATTTAAATATTCAAAGGATTAAAACCCCTTTTCAACAATAATTATAATAAATAAATAATAATTTAATTTATTCAAATATTTGGATGATTAAAGTCCCTTTTTCAACAATAATTATTATAGATAAATAAGAATTTACTTTAATTGAATATTTGGGGATTTAATTTCCCGTTGCAACAAAAATTAAATAATAATTTAACTGGTCAAAATAAATTGAGATTTATTGCCCTTTTTCAACAATTAAATACGCATACATAAATAATAAATAAATTCATTTAAATATTTGGAATTTATTCTCTTATTTCAACAATTATTACGCACAGATTAATATCAAATTAATGGACTTTAATACGCGAGATTTGTTGCCCTTTTTCAACAATTAAATAAGCATACATAAATAATAAATAAATTCATTTAAATATTTGGAATTTATTCTCTTATTTCAACAATTATTACGCACACATTAATATCAAATTAATGGATTTCAATACGTGAGATTTATTGCCCTTTTCCAACAATTAAATAAGCATACATAAATAATAAATAAATTCATTTAAATATTTGGAATTTATCCTCTTATTTCAACAATTATTACGCACACATTAATATCAAATTAATGGACTTTAATATGCGAGATTTATTGCCCTTTTTCAACAATTAAATAAGCATACATAAATAATAAATAAATTCATTTAAATATTTGGAATTTATTCTCTTATTTCAACAATTATTACGCACACATTAATATCAAATTAATGGATTTCAATACGTGAGATTTATTGCCCTTTTTCAACAATTAAATACCCTTACATAAATAATAAATAAATTCATTTAAATATTTGGAATTTATCCTCTCATTTCAACAATTATTACACAGACATTAATATCAAATTAATGGATTTAAATAAATAGGATGTATCGTCCTTTTTCAACAATTAATATGCGTAATTAATAGTAAATGAATTTAATTCAATATTTGGAATTTATTTTCCTATTGCGATAATTATTGCGCATACATTAATACTAAATTAATGAATTGAAACACGTGGGATTTATTGTCCGTTTTAAGCAATTAATAATAATAAATAAATTCATTTAAACATTTGGAATTTATTCTCTTATTTCAATAATTAATGCACACACATTAATATCAAATTGATAGATTTAAATACGCGGGATTTATTGTCCTTTAATAACAATCAACGCGCATACATCAATAACAAATCAATGGTTTCAAATATTGGGAAATTATTTTAAAATTCTAGTAATTAGCACGCAGTCACTAATACTGAAAGACTTGGAATTTATTCAATTTCTTTACAGTAAAAATAAAAGCCATTAATTCAAACATCCAAATTTATTTTACGTTGTCAAGTACGCATACATTAATGACAAATTATTTGGTTTAAATATTTAAGATTTAATTCCCTTATACAACAGTTATTAACCATATATGGATAATAGCCAATCAAAATTAATCTTAAGAATTTATCTCCCCTTTTCAATAATTAATATACACACATTAACAATAAGTTAATTAATACAAAAAAAAAAAAAAAAAAACAATTTATTCAACCTCAGGTTGATTCCCAGTCGCATCACCGAACCAATGTTTATGCCACGAAGGGCCCGTATATCAATAACGCTATTTTTTATTCCCGTGTCTTAAAATTTTTTGTGGCGCCACTGATGAAAAAACTAAGTTCTTTAGTAGTATGTGTGTGCGTGGCTACACACTAGCAAGCGAAGATTACATCGTACACTGAAACCATGCTTGTGTTCATGTCTGTGTGCTGCGCTTCTCGCGAAATTTTTGAATTTTAAAGTTATTTATTTTTAAAACGCAACAGACGAAATACTTAAAATTTATATCAAAAATTTGTCTTTTCTAGCACTACAAACTGATAGAAATTTAACGTTTTCTGTTGCGTTTTGGAAAAGTTATTAATAAAAATATGATGTACCGCCTATACCTTGCGTGTTAAAGTTGTCAACTTTGACAGTAAATATCTGAAAAAAACCACACAAAAAAAAATTGAAAAAAATTGACAATGTAGATAATTATTTCATTTAAACATAAGATAAAAAAAAAAGAAATCTGTTGCGATTTCAGATTTCCAAAATCAACCTTAAATATTTGAGGGATTAAAATTCCTTTGTGACAATAATTGTTATAAATAAATAATAATTTAATTAAGTTAAATATTCGGGAATTAAAAGTCCTTTGTCAACAATAATTAGTACAAATAAATGATAATTTAATTAAGTTAAATATTTGGGGACTAGAATTTCCTTTGCAACAAGTAATTATTGTAAATTAATAAAAATTTATTCAACTTAAATATCTGAGGATATAATCTCCTTCCAACAATGATTATTTACACATCAATAATTAATTAAATATTTGGGGTAACGAAATAGACACACAAAATTCAAAAAAGGAAAACACGACACGCGGGGAGAAACTGAACTAGAAGGAAGAAGTTCGGCCATTGCGGGAAAACGGAAAACACCCCTAAGGCCCAAACTCCTCCCCTGAATAGGCGTACGAGGAAAGCTAGACTAGCTTAGCCTAGCCAACACCGAAGGGCGGGTCCCAACAACCCTTAGCTACCATTAGAAAATGCAATGGCGTTGCAACCCATCAATGTCGGCTGTCAAGTCCCCCTTTTAATTAAAAACAATTTTTATTAAATCATTTTAATAAATAGAAAAATCAATTTTATTTAAATAATTAATATATTATTATTCACTCTTTGAATATTTTATTTATTTATACATTTTTAGTGAATAAAAACTGATATTATTCAAACAATAGATATACTATTATTCGTTGTTAAATATTTAACATTTACACATTGTAAATTAATACGAAACCCGATCTCATTTTTTTTTTTTTAATCATTATATTATTATTCCCTTTTTAAATATTCATTTATTTAAACATTTGTAATAAATAAACAATCGAGTTAATTTTTTTTTATATAATCGATACATTATTATTTCGATTTTAATATTTTAACATTTAAACATTTTAAATAAATAAACAATTGAGTTTATTTTTTTTATATAATCGATATATTATTATTTCGATTTTAATACTTTAACATTTAAACATTTTAAATAAATAAACAATCGAGTTTATTTTAAATTATCGATATATTATTATTTCGATTTTAATATTTTAACATTTAAACATTCAATAAATAAACAATCGAGTTTATTTTAAATTATCGATATATTATTTTTCCGATTTTAATATTTGAACATTTACACATTTAATAAATAAACAATCGAATTTATTTTAAATAATCGATATATTATTATTCCCATTTCAATATTTTAACATTTACACATTTAATAAATAAACAATCGAGTTCATTTTAAATTATCGATGTATTATTTTTCCGATTTTAATATTTTAACATTTAAACATTTAATAAATAAACAATCGAGTTTATTTTAAATAATCGATATACTATTATTCCGATTTTTAAACAATTACACATCTAATAAATAAACGATCGAGTTTATTTTAAATAATCGATATATTATTGCTCCTTTTTTCTTTAATATTTTAACGTTTAAACATTTTTAATAAATAAACAATCGAATTTATTTCCGATAATCGATATATTATTATTCCGATTTTAAATATTTTAACATTTACACACTTTTTAAATAAACAATCAAGTTTAAGTTAACTAATCGATATATTATTAGTCCGATTTTAATATTTCAATAATTACACATTTTTAATAAATAAACAATCGAGTTTATATTAAATAATCGATATATTATTATTTCGATTTTAATACTTTAACATTCATATATTAAATAAATAAACAATCGAATTTATTTTAAATCATCGATATATTATTATTTCGAGTTTAATATTTTAACATTTAAACATTTTCAATAAATAAAAAATCGAGTTTATTTTGAATAATCGATATATGGTTATTCCGATTACAGTATTTTAACATTTACACATTTAATAAGTAAACAATCGAGTTTATTTCAAATTATCGATATATTATTATTCCTATTTTAATATTTTAATATTTGCACATTTAATAAATAAACAATCGAGTCTATTTTAAATAATTGATATATTGACTTTCCCTTGTTAATATTTTAAACAACTACACATTTAATAAATAAACGATCGAGTTATTCAAGTAATACGCTTTTTAATAACCGAGTTTATTTTAGAAATCGATATATTTTTATATTCAACATATACACGTCGTTAATATAATACGACATCGATTCTGTTTTAATCTAAATTTTTTTCATATATACATTTAACATTTAAATCAATTTTAATTAACAAGATATCGAATTTTCTTCAAATAACCGATAATTCAATACCCCTTTTTAATAATTCAACATTAAAACAATTTTTATTAACAAAATACCGACTTTGTTTTTTATATAATCAATAAGTAATATTTAAATCTAAAATATTTACTACCTTATACAACATTAATTAATAAATTTGTAACTAAAATTAATAACCCCCTTCGATATAATTTTTTTTTGGGATACCAACTTTAGTTAAATAACTGACAGGGCAGTAGCCCTTATTAAAACATTCACATACTTACAAAATTATAAATCAATAGTACGTCGATTGGTTCCAAATGATCGAGAAGCTGATATCATCCCTTTAAATATATACCACCTACATTATAACAATTAGTAATAATATCAACTTAATTTAAATTACAAATTTTTTTTACTGAGATACAAAAAATATATATGATAAAAATTTTAACCGTAACAGAAAATAATTTACTTTTACAAGTAATGAACTATTCAAATAGTTTATGAATATAAAATTAATATTATTCTTATAAATTTTAAAATAAAATTTAATTAATTAGAAATTTAAACAATTTAAATTTTTACTTATTTACAAAAAAAAAAAAAAACATTGTTTCTACCGGGATTTGAACCCACGTCGATGTTAAAATCATTTGCTTTTACAAGTAATGAACTATTCAAATAATTTAATAATATAAAATTAATATTATTCTTATAAATTTTAAAATAAAATAAAATTAATTAAAAATTTAAACAATTTAAATTTTTACTTATTTACAAAAAAAAAAAAACATTGTTCCTACTGGGATTTGAACCCACGTCGATGTTAAAATCATTTGCTTTCACAAGTAATGAACTATTCAAATAGTTTATGAATATAAAATTAATATTACTCTTATAAACTTTAAAATAAAATTTAATTAATCAAAATTTAAACAATTTAAATTTTTACTTATTTACAAAAAAGAAAAAAAACATTGTTTTTACTGCGAACCCACGTCTATCCTAAAATCATTTTCTTTCACAATTAATGAACTATAGATATAGAATTAATATTATGCTTATAAATTTTAAAATTAAATTTAATTAATTAAAATCTTAACAATTTAAATTTTTACTTAAAATCATTTTCTTTCACAATTAATGATATAGAATTAATATTACTTTTATAAATTTTAAAATTAAATTTATTTGATAAAAATTTAAACACTTTAAATTTTATTTACAAAAAAAGAAAAAACAAACATCGCCCTTATTGGGATTTGAACCCACATTTCTGTTAAAATCATTTTCTTTGGCAAGTAATGGATTATTCAAATAGTTTATGGATACAGAATTAATACTATTCTTATAAATTTGAAAATTAAAATTAATTAATTAGAGTTTAACTTGTTTAAATTTTTTTTAATTATTTAAAAAAAAAAAAACATTGCCTTTACTGGGATTCGAACCTACGTCTAAATTGAAATCATTTCTTTTACAATTAATGAACATTTCCAATCACCTATTGATACAGAATTAGAGTATTCTCAGTAATTTTTGAATATAAATAATAAAATTTTTTTTTTATTTTTACCCTTTTTGAATTTTTTTTACTTCACAAAATTTTATAAATAATAGTTTGAGTTTATAACATTTTTTATTTATAAACTAATTGCAAATTTGGGGGGAATAAATAATAAAAACATTGACAAACAACAATAATCTTGCAACGAAATTCCCTTTATCGGATTTAATGGATGGTGGCCCTTATTCAGCCACATAAATTTTAGCATAGAATAAAAATTGTAATAATCTCTAATGTCAAGTGAAAACACGGAAATAAGCCAACCTGTAAAAAGATATAATCTTAGACAAAGAGGGGATTTGTATTACGGCCCAGACAGAAAAAAATTGTCAGGGGCAGAAGCACGATCAATGAAAAAGAGAAATAGCTTAAAAAATTTGGTATTACGGAAAAATCAATTCAAAAGCGGGGTAAACGAAAGTTTCAATTTAATAAACTTGAATACACGATTAAATCCATGTAATCCGAATTTCGAGACAAGATTATATCAAGAAGAATCAGAAAAACTACGATTTGAGCTTAAAGAAGAAAGGAAAAATAAAGAAATTTCCGAATTTAAACAGAAAATTGAAATAGAGCGTCTAAAATCAGAGTAATCTGATTTGGAACGCAAAAACAAAGACTTAAACGATTTTTGGAGCCAAAACTTCGAGGTCGACCGTCTCGCAAAAGAAAAATTTGAAAAAAGTCAAGAAATTAAAGTTTTCGGCTAGAACGTTAAGACCAATTCGAGTTGGCAAAGTTTTAGTTCATTAACTAAATCGTTTTTTAGCAGTAAACAAAGTCAAGAAATCAAAAATCAAATTGACAAAGAAATTTTAGAAAAAAGATCATTGTCGTTAGAAAACGTAACTGAAACGCATGAACCAGAATTAAGCAAAATTATAATTAACACCCCAATAAAAGTTCATATTAATTCGCCCACAATAAATATACATCATAATAACGATTCAATCATAACCAACGACGACGATAATTATAACGACAGCTACAGTAATTATATTGCAAGAAATACCACTTTGCCAGACAGCAACAGCAGCGACAGCAAAAGCGACGCATCAATTGAACAAGAACAAGATATACTGATAGAAGATATTGGGAAGACGAGCTCGCTCAACAAGTTATACAAGCACAAAATCTAATAGCTGGAATTGATCTTGAGAATACAAAGAAAAAAGAAAAAGAATTAAGAACAAGTCCAGTTGCAACTAATAATTTAAATAAGGGAATTAAGAACAGCGATAACAAAAATACAGATAATCTTAATATCAAACCCGAACAAAGAATTCCAATAAATAACACAATGGCGGACGCAACAGCAAAAAGATTAGCAGAGATCCAGGAAACAACACATCTCATGACTCTTATGAACAAATTATGTAAAAGTATTTCCAATTATACAGGTAAATCGCAAGAACTCACAAGATTCAGAATAGAATGTGAGGAAAGTCGAGACTATGTGGGTAAGGACCTAGAAAAAAATTTGGTTGAAATGATAGTACGTACCAAAGTAAGTAGAGAAGTACGTGATGATATGACTAAAAAGAAATTTGAAAGCATTGAGGATTTGATGAAGTCACTCAGGGAATTGATAAGCAAAACCAAAAACGAAAAAGTGTTAATCGGTGAAGCTTTCAAACTCATTCAGAAAAATAATGAACCCATAAGAAACTTCGTCAAAAGAATTCAAAAACGCACAAATTTTATTGAAGAAATGCATACACCCGCAGAAAATGAAAGACCAAAACAAATCAAAAATGAAATGAAAGAACTAGCAAAAGACGTACTAAGGTCGGGAATCAAGCCTGAACTTGGTGATTACATAAACTGGTCTGAAGATTATGAAAAGATTATACAACAAGCAGCAGAGAGAGAGGAAGAATTAGCCAGAAGGGCAACGTTAGGCAGAGAAGAAACTAAGAAAAGAACTTCGAAGTTAACTTTTGCCAATTATGTCAAGAAAAAGACCACGTAGCACCACAATGTAAATTGGCTAAGCCTCAAATGGCAGGGGACGAAAAGCCCACGACATTTAAAGAAATGAAGGTATGCTTCAAGTGTAGACAAAAGGGACATTTTGCAAGCGAATGTACTCAAGAGTTTATCACTTTGAAGCAATGCACAAAATGTACTGGTAAAAACCATTCAGAACAAGATTGTTGGAAAAATAAGAACCAACAAAAATGCCAATTGTGTGACAGTACGGAACACACAGCAAAAAATTGCCCAACAATCGCATCAAAACTAGAAAATGACAAGGTATGTCAGATTTGCGACATTAAAGGTCATGACGGTAATAATGGTAGCTATTATAATGGTAATAACAATGGCTACAATAATAATTACACGAACGGTTATAATAATGGTAATAATATGGGTAATAATAATGGTAACATGGTTGGTAATAAATATGCGGATAATAGAAAAGACGGTTCAATTCGAGGTTGCGATTTCTGCAAGGGTGATGATCATATAGAAATGAATTGTGTTAAGAAAAAATTCCAACAAAGAGTGCAGGGAAACTTGCAACCGTCCCTCTAAGCGAGGAGGGACGGCGTAAACTAATAATTAAAGAAATTAATAATAAAAATATTGCGGCTATGGAGGCAACTGGTTTTGTATCTGATAATGATTGCGTAATTATTGAAAAAATAGATAATGATTTAAATAATGAAATGTTAAAAATAAATAAGAAAGTAGAGTCAATTAAAATAAATAAACCAGTTATCACCATAAATGCAACAAATTTTAACACTATTCCCTATATAGAGATCAAGCTAAATAACGGTAATGAAACGGTAAAAATGATGTTAGATTCGGGAGCAACCCCGAATTTATTAAAAAAATCTCAGGCATCAGGCCTTGAGATAAATGAAGGTGAAATAGGAACCTTGCAAGGCATATCGGAGGGCCTTATTAAAATTAAATGAAATTCCTTTGAGTAGGTTTTCAAATGAAAAATTATTAAAATTAAATGAAATTCCTTTGAGTAGGGTTTCAAATGAAAAATTATTGAAATTAAATGATATTGATTTAAATGAAATTCCTTTGAGTAGGTTTTCAAATGAAAAAGTATTAAAATTAAATGAAATTCCTTTGAGTAGGGTTTCAAATGAAAAATTATTGAAATTAAATGATATTGATTTAATTGAAATTCTTTTGAGTAGGGTTTCAAATGAAAAATTATTAAAAACAAATGATATTGATTTAAATGAAATTTCTTTGAGAAGGGTTTCAAATGAAAAATTATTAAAAACAAATGATACTGATTTAAATGAAATTCCTTTGAGTAGGGTTTCAAATGAAAAATTATTAAAAACAAATGATATTGATTTAAATGAAATTTCTTTGAGTAGGGTTTCAAATGAAAAATTATTAAAAACAAATGATATTGAATTAGATGAAATTCCTTTGAGTAGGGTTTCAAATGAAAAATTATTAAAATTAAATGATATTGATTTAAATGAAATTCTTTTGAGTAGGGTTTCAAATGAAAAATTATTAAAATTAAATGATATTGATTTAAATGAAATTCTTTTGAGTAGGGTTTCAAATGAAAAATTATTAAAAACAAATGATATTGATTTAAATGAAATTTCTTTGAGTAGGGTTTCAAATGAAAAATTATTAAAAACAAATGATATTGATTTAAATGAAATTTCTTTAAGTAGGGTTTCAAATGAAAAATTATTAAAAACAAATGATATTGATTTAAATGAAATTTCTTTGAGTAGGGTTCCAAATGAAAAATTGAAAATAAATGATATTGATTTAAATAAAATCTCTTTGAATGCAAATGAAACTAAAATTTTTAATCCATATAATAATAAAGCGTTTATTAGTATCAAAAGAAAAAAAGAAAATTGGCGAAGAAATTCTGACGTTAAATTGAATGAAAACAAATTAACTTTTCCAAATAATACAGAGTCCAATTTTTCCGGATGTGCGGAAATAAATTCAACCAATAAAATTTATACAATAAATGAAGTAAAAATTATGACACGTTACGATAAAGTTAAAGAATTATTAAGACTCGAACACTTAAATGCGGAAGAGTTGGACCATGTATGTAACATAATAAAAAAATATTCTGACAGGTTTCAATAACCTGATGAACCACTGAGTTCAACACATTTGGTTCGTCATCGTATCCCCACGACGGACGAACTCCCCATAAATAATAAAATTTATAGACCTCCTCATAATTTGCGGGAAGAAGTCGAGAGACAGGTACAAGAGGGAGTTTTGAAGGGTATCATTTAACCTTCAGAAAGCCCTTATAATTGTCCTGTCTGGATTGTCCCTAAAAAGCCTGATTCTGAGGGCAATATTAGACACAGAATGGTAATTGATTACAGACCATTAAATGAAAAAACTATTCCGGATGCGTTTCCGCTGCCCAACATTACGGATATATTAGACCAGTTGGGGGGTTCAAAATATTTCTCTGTATTTGACTTAGCATCTGGATACCATCAAATAGAAATGGATTCCAAAGATGCGCACAAGATTGCTTTTTCAACTCCACGTAGTCACTGGGAGTTCACGCGCATGCCGTTTGGCCTGGCCAATTCACCCGCAACATTCCAGCGATTGATGAATTTAGTCTTTGTCGGTATGCAAGGGATCTCTATATTCATCTACCTAGACGATATAGTAATTTTTGCAAAAACCCTTGAAGAACATGACGAAACAATCATGGAAATGATGGAAAGACTTCGTAAAGCCAACCTGCGCTTGCAACCAGACAAGTGCGAGATCTTAAAACCGGAAGTACATTATTTAGACCACGTGATTGGCGAAAACGGGGTCAAACCCGATCCAAAAAAAATCGAAGCGGTTAAAAATTTCCCTAAGCTCAAAAACCAAAAGAATGTTCGTCAATTCTTAGGGCTTAGTGGATATTACCGCAGATTAATAAAAAATTATTCGAAAATTGCAAAACCTCTTACAAAATTACTGCAAGATGGCGTAGAATTTGTGTGGGGAAAAGAGGAAGAGGAAGCATTTGTTACTCTAAAAAACCTCCTTTGTAACGCACCAATTCTACAGTATCCGGATTTGAGTAAACCGTACATCATCACTACGGATGCTTCCGGATACGCAATAGGCGGTGTTTTGTCACAAGGAGAAATTGGAAATGATAAACCAATCGCTTATTTCTCAAGAGCTCTTAGAGGAGCTGAGCTGAATTATAGTACGTACGAGAAAGAAGCCAGAGCCATTTTGGACTCGGTGGTGAATTTCCGAACTTACGTGTATAATTCAGAATTCACAGTAGTAACTGACCACGAAGCTTTATAGTGGTTCAGTAACCCAGTAAATAATAATAATAGAATATGTAAATGGAGGCTAAAATTAGCCCAATATAATTTTAATGTAGTCTATAAACCAGGCAAATTAAATTTGAACGCAGACGCTTTATCCAGGGACCCCGTAGAGGAACCTGAAAGCGAATGCGGAAAAGATATTTTTGTTGTCACAAGAAACCAAAATAGAAGCCCTCAACCTATTGTTGAAACAAGGCCTCTTGAGGTGGTGACAACACCAGAACCCACTCAGAAAAAGAGGGGTAGACCAAAAAAGCTAAAACCTTTTGTAACAAATAAGCCTCCAATCTTATTGAAAAAGAGAGGCAGGCCCTAAAAAAGGGGAACTTTTGGAAACAAAAGGAACCCCAACTTCTCTGAAAAAAAAGGGCAGACCCAAAAAGATTCTACCTTCTTCCGAATCGCAAGAAGTGGGAGATTCAAAAGGCGAAACAGTCAAAATTACAACAAGTAAACATCCAATTGATGTTGAAATAACTGTAGACCTGCCAAATAATATAGACCAAATTAATAAAGACGACTCAGACTCCCAAGACTCAGAAGTGAGCGAGGACGAGATCGAAACTCAAATTGAACACAGTTCAAAAAATATTATAACTTCTAGAGAACCCTTTCAAGTTCGAAAGAACCATAAAATGTATTTCGTATCAGAAAACGGCGAACCTTGTGATTCAGGCGCCAAAGAATTATGTAAAAAGCATAGCAATATTTTAAAACACCCTGTCGAAGCAAGAAAAGCAAGTTGTAAAGTGGTGGGTAAGAAACTTCATTTTCCTCTTGTAATAAGAAAAAGGGAGGGGGAGTCATTACTTACAATGATTAAACATATAAGAGGAGCATTAAACCATGCTCATGAAATTATGTTGGAAAAAGAAATAGAATTGTAGTCATTTCAAAATCAAATAAAGTTTGCAATATAGAGTGGATGGAAATTTTAGAAATAATAAAAGAGAAATTTATGAATAGTAAAATTAAAATTATTATTTGTACAAATGAAATCGAATTTGTTGATATAAAAGAAAGGGATCAAATTTTTAACGAGGCCCATCATGCACCCATAGGGGGGCATAAAGAGGTAAATAAAACTTACAATATAATTAAAGAAAGATTTTATTGGGAAAATTTAAAAGAAGATATGTACGACGATTATAGTTTTTCTCTTAAAACAAAAAGTTCATTTGAAAACTGCGGCGTTAAAATAATTTCTACCGAACACCCCCGTTTATTTATAACAGAAGGTCAATCACCTTCGACCAAAGAAAGAAAAGATCTTGAAACCCACGATATAATGAGTTATGTAAATGCTAAGTTCGTTTATGTAGAGCGTTGGGCAAGGAATCAGATGAGCGATTTATATTATAATTTATTAGAAAATGAATGTAGATTAGAAAGGAAGCAACTGCGTGCAAGCCTGTCCCTCGCTGCAAACATCCCCGACGAATTCGCCTACCAATATATGGGTAAACCTGGTTACACAGCAATAGTAGCAGGGGAAGTAGTTCATATGATTCAATGTGTAGCTGTGGAGGTAAAAATAAGACAAGATGGTAAATGCTACAGCAATTTACCCATCACGAAAGGTAGAAATGAAAGTATGTTCATGACTCCTCACACACACATCATAACCCCTGAGGCAACTCAACTACCATGTAACGGTCCCTTACCACAATATTTTAAAATTGACAATCTATGGTACAAATTTATTCCTAATCCAGTCTTGGGAGAAACACCTTCAATCTTGAAACCCGCCACTACAGCTAGCTGGAGATGCAACGCATTGACAGAACTAGCCTCATCAGGTATTTACACCTCAGAAGATTTACAGAATATGAGAGAATGAATCATGTTCCCTATTGAGAGATCCATGATATTGAGTGACTTCGCAGCTCAAGCTTCTGGTACAAATCTTGTATACGCTAAAAGATCCTATATGGGGATCTTCAGCGATGAAGATTTCAAAAAGATATCTGAAAGCGTTTGGGAAAAGACATGGGGTAAATTCACCTACTTTGGTAATATTAGCGCTGGAATTATTGGAATATTCACTATTGTGCACATTTTTAAGACAATAGCGGATACCATTTTACATGGTTACGCCCTCCACGCTGTATACGGTTGGTCGGTACATTTATTAGCAGCACTATGGTCAACTCTGGCCACTGGGCTCTTACACGAACGTAAAACTAAGCGAACTAACGATGGTGAATACTTCAAGGAGATCTCTCCTGACATCGAACTGCTCCCCAAAAACGTAGAAACAGGCTTGTACCCAACCGCTCCTGTCAATAACGAATACCGCCCGATTCCCCAACCAAAACCAACATAATTAATAATATAAAAAAAACCATATAATAATAATAATAGTAATAAGTTAAAATTTAAGTTATGATTAATAAACATCATGGTAAACAATGAAAGGTAATAAATTTACGATATATGTATGTGTGTTGGGTGGGTCTTTGTTTTAATTTGATTGTAGATGGAAACACAGCATATCCTAAATAAAGATCTATCGCCAGAGGATTCCGAATCCAAATCGCTCATTGATGAATCAATAGAAATGAATTATATGAAAAAACGAAAACCACCTCTGGGATGGTTACTCACACAACGACAAACTCACGGAATACGGGGGATAGAATGGTCTCTCTCCTGTAATGACAGAGTTTGCGAATGGATACGGTATACCAAAGAGTTAGAACTTCAAAAAACAATGAAAAAAATTGTTCCGCCCCATATCGGCCATATTCCGATGACGACAACGTGTTAGGTGAACACGTTTGGGATCCAAGGATCTCGACACCAAAGAGACCACTCAGAAAAAGAAGAAGAATTCTATTAACCAAGAATTCATCTAGAACAAACAATAACACAGTTCCACCACAACCTGGCCAAAACAGCGTTGGTGAACTGGTTATTCGATGATGTTCCTCCTCCACGAACGTCAGGCCGATACACACCACTTCGGTGTTAAATGACTACAGAAGTCCGACGATGCTGGAACTTTGGATGATTGTCCTCAAATATTCTTGTTTTACCATGATGTATAACCATTAAGAACACCAATTTTTTTTTTAATAAATAATAATTTTTTTTTATTATTAAATTTCACTGTTATAATTTACGTCCTAAACAATTATTCCTATATCATATAAGTAAATAATTTTAATGTTTTTGTCTGAAAAATACCTTCTCCGATTGAAGGAATAATTAATCATGAATTAATTACCCCTTCAAGGAAGGCCACTACTACGATAATTTGTCTGCTAGATCTAAGTTACGTAAGAAAATTCGTGTCGAGTAGGTAAAAATACTAAAAGAAATCCGCATGTCTGCCTACTATTACAGAATAATACCATCGAAAAATGGCAGCGCCACAATATTTAATAGCAGCAGAAAACCTGCAAAAATGCCAACTACGAAGGTGTTCAATAGAATGGTCTTCTGCCCAGCTGAAAAGAGTGGTTTTAGCCAGAAGAACAAGTTGTGCCAGCTTGTTCTATGGTTTTAGCCCAGCCTCTTGCATACAATTAAAAGAGGGTGTGGACACAGTAATCATTAAAAAGAAACCGAAGGACCCGAGGGAAGAATTGTTGTGTGTACCGTGTTACGCAAAAACATTTAGAAATTCAGAATCTCGTTTCCACAAAATTGTACATAGGTTTCATCTGTTAACTTTGGAAAGAAACTTTAATTTAAATTGCCATAAATGCCAACAAACCTTGTTAATAGAAAAACGGGCGAAAGAATGCGAAGACTGTTTAGCGGAATATGTCCTTCATGATAACCTGCTAAACGAATATAAGACAATCATAGTGCGGGGTTTCATTAGTACACCTTGGGAACCAGCATCAAATTTGAACTGGCTACACCCATCGAATACCGCAACAAATCAAAATCCCCCACGCGAACTGACACCAAGAGATTATGTTATTCAAATGAAAACAAAATCCACAAATGTATGCCCAACTGCCTCAGTTAAACTCACCAGTCGGGGACCAGACGACACTCATAGGGATGAGTTTCGTTACAATTTAAATAAAATCCAGAAAGCAGAAGCGATGGTCAAAAATCACGAAGTCAACTCTGTGGTAGCGACCACTCTGCAGGACAATGTCCAAGTTGGTTGGCAGCAAAATTAGCTGCTATCAAGCTAGAGTTAATCCAAGATAAGCTGGAAACATTTGAAAATTTAGACGACAGAGATTGCGAATTCTGCAAATCAGGATATCACATCACTAACTGTTGTCCAAGTTTGTGGTCTTTAATCAATCTTGATCAAAGCCAAGCAGAAGTTATTCAACAACGAAAAATTCTGGAACAGCGGAAAGCATTAGATAAAAAATGCTCCAAGTGTAAGCCCACTGACACAACTTTCCAGCATCGCGGAAGAATAAGAAATTTCTGCTAAGAAAAACAAGCAGAAGACAGGAGGATTAGTATAAAAAAAAAAAAAAAAAACATTCTAAACAAAAAAAAAAAAAAAAAAAAAAAAAAAACAAAAAAATTTTTAAAAATTTTTAATTATTATATTCTTTTCAAATAAGCGCGCTTAATAATAGAGACCATTAACTTTAAGAAACCTTTATTATTAATAAATTTAAAAAGATTAAGCATTAGGAAGTCCTTCTTTCCTTTCTGGGTTAATTTTTAATAATTACAAATAAATATGTCCTAGGGTAGAAGGATGAACAATCGCAATAACTTGCTTATCCTTCTAAAATAAAATATAGTTAAAATTTAACGATTAAGAAATAATTCGGGTAATATTACATAAAAATAAATGTGTGAACTAATGAACTTTGCAAATCTGTTTAGATTTTTTATAAATTTTTGTGAACTTATCAACCAATCGACCACACCACCATGATTTCTGCGAAGTACGTCGCATGTCAATAGACCGTGACGCAAGATCCAAAGTGGGAGGAGTTCGACGCCTCGTACTCTCCAAAAGGAGATTATCTCGATGCTGTCAGGTCACTGAAGCAGGCGGAAGCGGACGACATCCAACCAAGTCCAGGGATCAAAGATTTGGTGGTATATCGCATCAAGGATAGATACGCAGAGACCTTTTACTGCGTAAGCTGCTATGACATAGAGCGAGATATTACATCGGAAGAAATATATGAAGTAACCCATAACACAACGCTATGGGCCAATAACCATGACCAAGTGGATATTTACTGTGGACGCTGCAGACTACTAATAGCAAAATTCCACCTAGTAAATTGGTGTGCACAATGTGCATACGAAGATAAGGGCTAGGGAATAGACCAAGGTCTCCTCAAGTCCCTCGTGGAAAAACAACTAGAAAAAGAAGCAGAAGAAGACTGGGTAGAAACAGAAGAAAATATAGGATTGAAAACACTATTCCAAGACTCAACTGATAAATGTACGCAATGCAACGGAGGTCATGATACAAAATATTGTCCTCAAGAACTAGCAACCACCAAAGAACAAATAGAGTCAGGGAAAATCTTCCAATACCTACGACGGTGTTACCATCCCGGTTGTCCACTAGACATGGTGTCCAACAGCTTAGTGAGGAAAATTGAGAGAGGGCAAATCAACGTTGAAGAAGAGCTCAAGGAAGCTGGAGTCATGTTCTGTCTCAAAGGGGCTCCCTATATCAACGGAGTCACTATTCATCAAGCAGAGGGAGAAGAACTATTGTGTACGACATGTACATACAAAAGCGACCTGATAAAGTATCACAACGAATACACCTACATAGACCATCCTCACATGTGGTCGGACGATCCAGAACTACCACTCAGCTGTGCAAACTGCGCTGAGATATTGTTGGAACAACATGACCCAAATAAATGTGCAGATTGTGTTAGAGAATTCTTAACCTTCAAGGATTTCAAAGAACTTTACGCCCAAAGAGCTGCCAAGGGTGCGAAAAGAGCCTGAACCCAGCCTAAAACTTCAAAACTTCAAGAACGCCAAACTTTAAACAACTTCAAGAACGTCAAACTTTAAATAACTTCAAGAACTTCAAACTTCAAGAACGTCAAACGTTAAACAACTTCAAGAATTTCAAACTTCGAGAACTTCAAACTTCAAGAACGTCAAACTTCAAAAAAAAAAAACTCCAAGAACTTCAACTTCAAGAACTTCGAGAATCTACGAATAGATATTAAGAACTTCTGTAATGTAAATTTAAGGTAAAAATAGGTAAATTAATCACGGAACAGTACGTCTAGCCTTCCGTTTACGTACACTTCGTTCCCTGAACGAAAGGTTTTACTGTGGGGGTGTAATGTCCGGCGGTAAGCCGCACAAACTTTTTTATTTTTCTTTCTATTATTATACATTAAATATTCAGGGTACTTTTTAATACCCCTAGCTCCATCTTGCAGATCGTCAAGTTACCATATTTAAGGGAGCTAGAGGTTTTGCACCCCCAACAAATTACTTGAGCCGGCACTATTGCCAAGCGCATCTACCGCCAATTTTAATTTAGAAAATTAAATATAAATTAATATAATGAGTGATATCGAAAGAATCCTAAAAATATAGGGATTCTCTCGGTACCACTAATGTCATAATTAGACAATTAGAAATAATTTTAATTAAGGTTGGAAAATCATAAGATTTTCCTCAACCAATAAGAAATAAGCGACATAAGGAAAGTAGAACTGGACCAAGGAGGAAAACCGAACATCCCCGAAGGATCCCCACCTGCCCTTATGTTCTGAGGGCATCGAGCGAGATTGATCGCTAGATCTCGGTCACTCGGTCAGAGTTAGTTCCGTGACCTACACCAGCTCTTCCAGCTCTAACTAGCATAGGCACTTTGCCTCGTCGAATTTTAATTGCTCTGAAAAACTTAGAATATTTTCTACAAATCAGCACAACTGTAAGTTATACTTATTCAATATCTTATTGATTATTTTATCAATTTATTGTTTCAATAATATTTAAGTAACATTTGGTTACTTTAATCATTAATTTGAATTCATTAAATCATTTACAAATTTAACTTGTAATAAATTACGACCGCATGGTCTAAAATTTACTTCTGCTTGAGTAAATTAAATTCAAAGCACGCATTGTGTTGCATTGTCTAATCAAATAAATATTGAATAGAATAAATTACATTTTTGCTATAATAAATAATCAGTTATTTATTTAAAATAATTAAATATTTAATTATACAAATTTACGACCTCGTGGTCAGCCATTCAATATTGAATACAATTTATAAAGTACAGTGAAGAAGTTTCGTATAATTATTTTATTTAAATTCATATAAAAGTAACATTTACTGTGAGTTTATTGTAAAGTCAGTGCTACGTTTATGTCTACAATTTGACATAATTTAATCTTCGATTACATACAACCGACTTGTATAATTACATTGTACCACATCTATATCAAATATATATATATATTTTTATACATCGTTACTGGCGATATTGTAACCAAGCCAACCTGTCAATTTGCAAGCGTCTCCGAGGTCAAGCCAAGGTACACGCCGTCACTAGATTGCTAGATTAAATCACCGACAATCAATGTAAGTACCTTCTTTTAAATAAATTTTGTTCAGTGTTTGTTCTGTGAATTTATGACGAGTGTAAAAATATTAACATTGTAAAAGCCAAGCGTCATCGTAGCGTCAATGTAGAGTCAGTAACTTGCTTAATTAATCGACTGGATTGCTTCTCGATCCCGTCGCTAGTATTTCGGCCGTCATAATTTAATTATTGTTCGGGTTATTCGCAATTTTAATATTTCTCTGTCTCTGACTCCGTCACGACCGCATGGCTTTAGGTTCTCTCTTTTCGACGCGACGCGCGAGTAAAATTTAATTGGGTTACATATTTAATAATTGTTTTTGTATCGCATTTTCATGTAATAGTAACAGGGTTAATTTATAAATAAATTGTGTTCCGATTTTTACTGAATTTACAAGTGTTATTTGAAATTATTTCTACCATATCATTGTGTTATATTTTCGCGCATTTTTCAGGTTCCTTTTTACCTCTTCCTACATTACACAAATCCGTCTCCCTATCTTTCTTATGCGCCCTGGCCGCGCAGGATAAACAGGGTTAAATTAATTACATATCTAGTTGGATTATTTTAAAAGGCAATATTGATTGTCTAATAAATGATCTGGCTACGATATTTCATGGGGGCTCGTCCGGTTTGAAGACGATAAAACGCGTACGCGGAGGGTAGAATTAGGCTGAGAAAATTAATTACGCGCGCGGGAAAATTCGGAGAAAAGAAATAAATTTTTTTTGTGGTGTGAAAAATAAAATAAATATGTTTAAAATAATTTTTTTTTAGGGGGTAAATTTTAACGCGGCGTCTATTTTGTCGGCGGAACAAAAAAAAAAAAAAGAGGGTAAAAATTTATCATTTTGTTTGAAAAAAAAAAAGAAAAAAAAAAGGGAGATAAAATAAAATAAATAAATAAAATAAAAATATAGTCAAGTCCCCCAAGGTGCACCCTAAGTGTTCCGTAGGATTTTTTATTTTTTTTTTGTTGTTTGTTTTTTCATTTTGTTGTAAAATAAATGACTATTTTTTTTGTTTTGTTTTATTTTCTAGAGTTGTTTATTTCTGTTGTTTAATAAAAAAAAAAAAATAAACGACCGAAAAATTTCAAAAAAATATCGGAGAGTCTACAGATAAAGCGTCGTCGATTGAATCATTGCCGGATCCGATGCGTCAATATTTAAAATTGGGCCCTATCGAAAAATGGAAATATAAAATCTAATAAGGCCCAAAAATTGAAAAATAAAAATGATAATTGCTTTTGGGAAAAAAAAAACATAAATTTCATTTAACATCAACTAATTCGGTTCGGCGGTTCAAAAAATATCTTGCAAAAACAAATTCTGACACTACATTTTGTGTAATAAAAAAAAAATAAACGACCAAAAAACTTCAAAAAAATATAGGAGAGTCTACAGATGAAGCGTCGTCGATTGAAATATTGCCGGAATCGATCCGTCAATATTTGGAATTGGGCCCTATCGAAAAATGCGGATATTAAATCTAATAAGGCCCAAAAATTCAAAATAAATATGATAATTGCTTTTGGGAAAAAAAAAAAACATAAATTTCATTTAACATCAACTAATTCGGTTCGGCGGTTCAAAAAATATCTTGCAAAAACAAATTCTGACACTACATTTTGTTTAATAAAAAAAAAAATAAACGACCAAAAAATATTTTCATAAATGAACGAAACAAATTTGTTTCAATGTGTACTTATTATTATTTTGTTCAATTACAACAACACGCCGAAGATGTTTACACATAATAAATTCGCGAGTCTAGATTGCTCACAAATTTTTTTTTTTTCTTTGTCAATCGATTTATTCGAAAATCATCAGGCAAAATTGATCAGATTGTTGAGCATCTGAAATTCTTTTTCTTCGGTAATTAACATCATTGATTAAAAGTACAAAAAGTAATGGAAAAAAAAAATAATATAAATAAATTTTAGAAAAAATATATTATATTAAATGATTGTCAAATAAAAATTGATGAATAGAAATATTACTACATACACACACACACACACACACACACCTACAGTTGAACACACACAACGAAGTTGATTAATAAGTGGTGGATGTTCTTATAAAAATTCAACAAGTACTAATTCACCATTTTTACCAGTTAAATCATCAGCACCTCTCATGAAAAATACATGACCACCACCAGATGCAATACGTTCTTGTTCACGTTGTTTAGCTTTTTTCCTGATATGTTTTAATAATGGCTGTGCTATATGTGGTTTTGGTGTTGCAAGTGTACCATGACTATAAAGTTTTATTGGCATTCTATGAAAATTTTTTAAACGCATTGGACTAATATGAGTTTGTATAAATGATGCACGTAATTCAACAACAGATGTACTATGTTGTATTAAATTATCACCACCAATTTTTTATTCTTAATGTTGTTTCAGATGATCTCGGCATATAAAATATATCATTTGATATATTATATGGATCATGATCTGTTGATTTTGGTGGTGATGGTGATAGTGCATCTTCTTCAAGTATTGTTATAACACAAGCTTTACCTGATAATAATTTACTTTTTTTAACATGTGGATGTGGTATTTTAACTTTTGATTTTGGTCCATTTTCTGTATGTGGCAATGCTGGATCAATATTTTTTGGTATACCATGTACGATATTTTCATCATTTTTGGTATTTTTTTTGGTAGTGTTATTAATTTATCTTGTTCAGATATTATTAACTTTGAAAATTTATCATCACTTAAAGAGTTGATTGGTTTATCTTTAAGATAAACTATTGTGTATATTGAATGGATTCATCAAACATTTTAATACTAGTTTTTATTGGTTTAACTGTTAAACTTGCACATTCCATATATATTTTTCTTCCACATTTACGTAATAATGGTTTACGTGATAATTGTATTGCTACCATGTGGTTAATTGCATTTATAATTTCATCTGTATTACTTGAATTGTTTTCAAAAACAGCTGGCTCATTCATTTCTTGTTGTATTCTATTATTTTGATAATTATTGAATGTAAAATGTGAATATTTATCTGGTTTCAAATTGTATCATTAGAAATCGTAATAGAATGGAATATTTGATGTATTAGAAGTTTGAGCTGTTCTTATGATGGTAATAGTTGATATTTATATTCAATCGTCAGAATCATTATGATGTCCATCTATTTTTTCCTAGAACGTAAGGTAATTGGTATTTGTTTTTTTTTTTTTTTTTTTTTTTTTGTCCACGACCTTAGATCCACTTTAATAATAAACACCTCGAACGGTAATACACTTTAATTAAAAGATGAATTCTTAACATGAAACCAGTTTATATGTAATTCCACCAACGATGCCTCAACACTATTTATAAAATTAGTGGTGTCAGCATCCAAACAAAATTTTTTTATTGTAAGATTAAACCCAGTGAAACGATGCAAAGCCTTTGAATAAAAAAGCATAAAACTATATATATAATTAAGTTTTAAAATTAACTTGTTAAATTACTCACTGAACCAATATTGAGCCTTAAAGATTTTGATAATATATATGATCTGTTTTTAATAGTTAAACTTTTTATTCCATGAGGCAGAGAATTTATTGAATGATTCATGTTTAAATATTTAAATTTTTCAATGTAGTTGAATTTATATAACAGTGGAGGATGAACGAATGAAGTGGCCAAAATTTAGTTTTTTCAAAAAACAACTACAATGTTTAAATATTATTTTCAATTTTTCTTCATTGATAATTAGAATATTTAAACTATTTCGGTATTCCCAAGAATAATGGTACGCTTTTCTCCATTCCTGATGTGTAGATACTTTGAAAGATTGAAAAAAACTATATTAACAATGATAAAAATAATCAATTTGTCAATTGTATAATTAAAATATATGTATTAAGAAAAAACTATACTTGCAAATAATTTATTAACATAGATACTTCAAAGGACTGAAAAAAAAAAAAAAATATGAGCAATGATAAAAATAATAATAATAGATAATATCAACCTTCTTGTAAAATTATCATTTCCATCGGTGGGATATGTGCTAAAATTAAAGCCAAGGTATCCACATTTAGTTTTTCAATAAAGCTCATATTTGTTATTTATTTTACAGTTTATGCCTTAAAAGTAAAAAGATGCGAGGTCAAATATCGCGACGTTACTAACTTTGGTTTTTTTTAATAATAATTGATCTGATTGTGTTTTTATTTTATTCTTTTTTTTTGCAAAAGAAAGAAGATCAATTTAATAATAATAATAATAATAATAATAATAATAATAATAATAATAATAATAATAATAATAATAATAATAATAATAATAATAATAATAATAATAATAATAATAATACACACACACACACACACACACACACACACACACACACACACACACACACACACACATACACACACACACACACACACAAACAAACAAATAAATAAATAAATAAAAAATAAATAAATAAATAAATAAATATATACATAAATAAACAAACATAATAATATACATATAAATATACATATAATATATACATACATATATAATATAAAATATATAAATACATAAATAAATAAATATAATATAATAATAATATAATATAATATAATAATAATATAATGTAATATAATATAATATAATAATATAATAATATAATAATATAATAATAAAATAATAATATATATATATATATATATAATAATAATAATAATAATAATAATAATAATAATAATAATAATAATAATAATAATAATAATAATAATAATAATAATAATAATAATAATAATAATAATAATATAATAATAATAATAATAATAATAATAATAATAATAATAATAATAATAATAATAATAATAATAATAATAATAATAATAATAATAATAATAATAATAATAATAATAATAATAATAATAATAATAATAATAATATAATAATAATAAATACATACATACATACACACATACATACACACACATATAATATATATAACATATATATAACAATACATATATAATAATAATAACAATAATAATAATAATAATAATAATAATAATAATAATAATAATAATAATAATAATAATAATAATAATAATAATAATAATAATAATAATAATAATAATAATAATAATAATAATAATAATAATAATAATAATAATAATAATAATAATAATAATAAATTAATAAATTAATAAATAAATAAATAATAATATATTAATTAATAAATTATTATTATTATTATTGTGACATTTTTGCATGTTACCTTCTCTATCAATTTATCTCGAAACACAAAAACTAACCAAACTCAATATCCAAAATTACCAATTATTATTATTTTAATATTAAAATCGTGTAGTTTTCATTTCGCCCTAAAACTCGAAAAAGGCATAACACATTTATACCAGAAACACTAAATAGAAAGAACAAATAAACCCAACGACCGGAAACATAAACAAAATAACCAAATAGCGTATCAATAATTAGCCTAGAGAGACGCTAGAAACACTCAGTGTGCTAGTTGTGGTAGAAGGGCTGGGTAAAGTAACAAGAAAATAATGAATATCAATTCAATAATTAACAAAACACAATGATATTTTATACTCAAAACCAAAACGTAATATTTATTGACTCAAAACTTAATCGTAAATCCCAAAATACATAACGTAATCTCAATAATCCAAAACGTAATATAAAATTTACTCGCGACCTTGAATTTAATTAATTAAATAAACAAAAGGGGAACGCGAATCTAACAAAATAACTGAACTAAATAATCAAAAAGAATTGTATGCTTGACATTGTCCAGTGATTTACCACAGACAACGCCCCAAAACTAACCTACAAAATCCGCGTGTCCGCAGAGTCTCCAGCTAGACACATGAGTACCCTACATTACGTAAAAACGAAGAGCAGCACCCGTATTCAGAGGATGTTCTCATTAGGGCTTTTCTTTCGATGGTGGCGCTTGTGAAGCTTTTCTATGTAAAATCTATATAAAAAGTTCACAAGCGCCGCCATCGGAAAAAAAGCCCTAATGAGAACATCCTCTGAATACGGGTGCTGATCTCAAAACGTGTATATCTTACCACGTCCCACGGCCAAGAGATCAGCCCAAGATATTTCGGAGTAGCTTGGATCTACTAAGCTGTCCCCACTCAAAGCTGTCCCTCCTCTCTTTTTCTTGATGAAAGGGGGGAAAAATGATTTGACAATACTAAAATACTATACTAGAATATATCATTGTTGTCGATTGTTGGAGAGTCGAAATCTCTCAATATGAATCTGCCTTTAAGGGAGCGAAATATCGCTGCATAATAAATTGAAAAATAATTTCCATAATTGATTAGTTTTTGTTAAATCAATGACAACAAGATGAGCTGTTTGTATTCCTAAATAATATAATGAATAAAAATTATTCTTGTAAATAACTATTTAAAATGTGTTCAATATTTGAAAAAAAAAACCAGAAATTTAGAAAAAATAACGAAGTTTCCCTGCCGGGAATGGAACCCGGGTCTTTTGCTTACTGGGCAAACGCCTTGACCTCTAGGCCACAGGGCTTATTTTTTCTGAGTTTTATCAAGTTAACCCTGACGTCCTTCTATTCGTCAATTCATTTTTTTGTTCAATATGACCGCCAGCCATTGTAACACAACACTCAGCACGTTGTATAAAATTTCTTTTTGATCTGGTTATCATTTCTGGAGTTATTTTACCAAGTACCCGATTAAATCTTTTTCTCAATTCATCAATATTTTGAGGAGGTACCCCTGCAATCCAATTCACAGGGCATTACAATTTAGGGCTTATTTCCTCCACTGGCGGCGCTTGTGGAGCTTTTGTATGTGAAGTCTATATAAAAAAAGTTTTACAAGCGCCATCACCGTAAAAAAAAGCCCTAAATTGTAAAAAATTTGACCTGTGAATTGGACTGCTAAATACATTTTTTGTTCGATAGTTCCCCATAGGAAAAAATCCAATGGGGAGTTGGCTGGCCAAGGAGTGGCACTTCCAATGCCAATCCAACGATCATCAAATTGTCCTCTCACTTCATCAACACTACGTCGACCTCTGTGAGCTGGTGCACCGTCTTGTTGCTACCATAGTTGATGAGCATTCATTTGATCTTGAAGACCTGCATCAGCTAGATAGCCAGGAAGATCATTTTGTAAAAAATTAATGTAGATTGGCGCATCTAAATCCCTTGGAAATTCATGTGGTCCAATCTAAGAAATTGAAAAAATCAAATGGATAAATAAATCAATCAATGATTGAATGAATTAGTTAAAATTAATAAGTAAATCAATTATTAATTGATTATAATGAATAAATATAAAATATACTGCGGTGAAAAAAAAATCCCAGAATTTTATCCGGATTTATACGGATTTCACCAGATTTCTACGTAATTGAGACTTCCTGACATAGAGTTCTCTGGAGACAGTCATAGAAAATCCAGAAAAAATCTGAGAAATCCGGAGAAAATCGAGAGAGGTTTTCCACAAATCAATTAAATACTTACTATTCTTTCTCCAACAATGCCAACCCAAATATTGATGCTGAATTGCTCTTGAGAATTTCGATTAGGAATTCAAAGGTGAGGAATTTCTCGCGCATAGTGGTGGTTGTTACGACTGTTTCAGCTGCCAATCGTGGTGGCATACCCTTAAGCCATGTAGACGTGTGAATTGGTACGGGTGCCAACCATCACTGTGAAGAATTCTCGATACAGAAGATTGTGAGATGTTGAGCATTCGTGCAATCTCGCGTGTGCTAATTGTCGGCTCTTGTGTAACAAGATCTTCAATTTGTTCACGACGTTCTTCCAACCTGGCATGTTGTGGATGTTGTGCGGCTAAAGATCTTCTTAGTGCTGGATCTTTATGTTGCTTCCACCGTTCAACAGCATCTCGAATGACCCTTGCGCTGGGATGACGACCACCTGGGTGATTCTGTGCGTATTGAATAGCTGCGGCAGGGGCATCACCGTGCATTTGAAATAATAATAAAAACTCAATATAATCAGCTCTTTGATATTGAGCCATTGCTGGTGATGCACTTGAGTTCACAAATTAACACAAATTTGATTTTCAAATACCCTGCCGAAAATGACAAGAGTTGATTTCAGCGCTTTTACAAGAACGAATCAATAGCTATCACAGAGCAAATTATAACTGATATTACAGAACCCTCAATTATAATAGGAATCAATAAATAAGACAATAAAATATTAAAATAATTTATTTACAGTTTAGACACATAACTTTTACGTAAATTATCTGTTATGAATAATAATTTACATGATTAAAAACATAAGATTATGAGGTTAGGGAGCGAGTTGTCAAACAGCAATCAATAGCAAAACAAGGCCCTGGTCGAAATATTTCTCCGCCATTACTCCGGCTTTCTCCGGCATTACTCCAGCATGAGGTTGGTGGCGGAAAAATTACTCCACCATGAGGTTGATGGCGGAGAAATTACTCCGACATGAGGCTGATGGCGGAAAAATTACTCCCGCATGAAATTGATGGAGGAGAAATTACTGAGGCATGAGTTTGATAATGAGGAAATTACTGTGACATGAGATCGATGGTGGGGAAATTACTCTGGCATGAAATTAATGACGGAGAAATTTTTCTGACATGGGATCGATGGCGGAGAAAATATTTCAATTGTTATTAATAAATTATCTGTTTGACTATTTTTAAACAGACAAACTAGAAGTATTTTTCATCGGTTGAACATTTTCATGATATGAAAATCTATCCTTTTGTGTTCTTTTGGTTCATGGATAACCACATACAACCTCGCACATACACATGCTTCAGTAAAAAAAAAAAATTGTCAAGTTCACTGTCACATTTATAATCCAATGCATTTTTCATTACCGCTTGTTACATAGTTATTGGGGGTTTTCTTCCACGCCGGACGGCCACCAGAAATACCACTTCCACTGCTCACCGTCACTACTCCTATATATGTGTGCGCCACTGTACACTCAAACATATATAAGAGTAGTGAAGGTGAGAAGTAGTGAGCAGTGGAGGTGGTATTTCTGGCGGTCGTCCGCCGTGAAAGAAACCCCCTATTAATCGGTGGAAGCAACGTAGATTGTTTTTATACATTATCTTGTTAAAAGAAAAAAAATGTAGTGTTGTGCCCTAGTGTAAAAAGCAATGGAAAATGATATCAATAAACAAATAAAATAATAAAAAAAGCAATATTGTGCCCAAGGCTTATATTAACACACTAAGAATAAATAAATTCTGCTTAGATAAATTTGTAGTTCAGCAAAATGGCAGCAGGCGACTCATCAACGGACGACAGTCTTTATCCAATTTTTGCAGTTTTGATCAATGAATTATAAAATATAAATTTACAAGTAAGTACAATAATTATTATTTTTGGAAGATCACCAAAGTTTTCTATGTTTGACTCGATCTTAGTCAGCAAGTGTTTGTAACAATGAGGTTACAACTGCGGCGGTTTTTTAAAATTAATTTTATCATATCAGTTGACCGACAATTTGTTTAAAATATAAATATGATAAACAATTTATTTTATTACAATTAATAAATATATTTTTATTTTATAGCTCTGATTGAATTCAATCAAAAAACTTCCAACGACTGCCTTGTTACTTGGTGCTGAATGTACTCGTAGTGAGTTGATGCATTTTGTTCCATTGGTACAACGTTTTGCATATGGTGATTGGTTTACGTCAAGAACATCGACATGTGATTAATTAAGAGTATGTTATCTACGTATAAGTACAGTAACAAAGGCTGAATTTAGGAATCATTTTTGTAATTTATGTCAAGATGATACACCAATGGGGCGATGTTTAGCAGCATCAAAATTGAGAAAATTTGCAAAAGTTGTTGAAATTGAATATTTAAAATCTGATTTAATTCCAATGTTTGTTATACTTGCACAAGATGATTAAGATTCTGTTAGTTTATTAGCTTGATGCATGTGTTAGTATATTGCGACATTATTACAACGAGAAGATGTTGAACAACTTGTTATGCCAAAATTACGTCAAGGTGCTGCTGATTCATCATGGCGTGTACGTTATATGGTTGATGATAAATTTACAGATCTTCAAAAAGCAGTTAATTATAAACGGACCACATTCAAAAACTATAGTTTTTTATAAATAAATAAATAAATAAATAAATAAATAAATAAATAAATAAATAAATAAATAAATAAATAAATAAATAAATAAATAAATAAATAAATAAATAAATAAATAAATAAATAAATAAATAAATAAATAAATAAATAAATAAATAAATAAATAAATAAATAAATAAATAAATAAATAAATAAATAAATAAAAAAATAAATAAATAAATAAATAAATAAATAAATAAATAAATAAATAAATAAATAAATAAATAAATAAATAAATAAATAAATAAATAAATAAATAAATAAATAAATAAATAAATAAATAAATAAATAAATAAATAAATAAATAAATAAATAAATAAATAAATAAATAAATAAATAAATAAATAAATAAATAAATAAATAAATAAATAAATAAATAAATAAATAAATAAATAAATAAATAAATAAATAAATAAATAAATAAATAAATAAATAAATAAATAAATAAATAAACACAATAAATAAATGAATAAATAAATAAATAAATAAATAAATAAATAAATAAATAAATAAATAAATAAATAAATAAAAAAATAAATAAATAAATAAATAAATAAATAAATAAATAAATAAATAAATAAATAAATAAATAAATAAATAAATAAATAAATAAATAAATAAATAAATAAATAAATAAATAAATAAATAAATAAATAAATAAATAAATAAATAAATAAATAAATAAATAAATAAATAAATAAATAAATAAATAAATAAATAAATAAATAAATAAATAAATAAATAAATAAATAAATAAATAAATAAATAAATAAATAAATAAATAAATAAATAAATAAATAAATAAATAAATAAATAAATAAATAAATAAATAAATAAATAAATAAATAAATAAATAAATAAATAAATAAATAAATAAATAAATAAATAAATAAATAAATAAATAAATAAATAAATAAATAAATAAATAAATAAATAAATAAATAAATAAATAAATAAATAAATAAGTAGATAAAAAAATAAATTAATAAATAAATAAGTAAATAAATAAAGAAAGAAAGAAAGAAATAAATAAATAAATAAATAAATGAATAAATAAATAAATAAATAAATAAATAAATAAATAAATAAATAAATAAATAAATAAATAAATAAATAAATAAATAAATAAATAAATAAATAAATAAATAAATAAATAAATAAATAAATAAATAAATAAATAAATAAATAAATAAATAAATAAATAAATAAATAAATAAATAAATAAATAAATAAATAAATAAATAAATAAATAAATAAATAAATAAATAATATTAATGATCCATTAGGTTTCTTTTTTAGGTGATCTTTTTCTTAGCTACTGCTTTTTCTTGGACATTTTTATTTATTTTAAGCTAAGATATTAAGGTGGCCAAAAAATTATGTTTAGAGGCAATAATGTTGCTTAAAATATAATTTTTCGGCAACCTCAATCCCTTAGCTACTTCTTTCCTCAGCTACTGCTTTTCCTTGGACATTTTCATTTATTTTAAAAATGAGAATGTCCAAGGAAAAGCAGTAGCTAAGGAAAGAATGTAGCTAAGGAATTGAGGCTGCCAAAAAATTATGTTTAGAGGAAATAATGTTGCTTAAAATATAATTTTTTGGAAACCTCTATTCCTTAGCTACTGCTTTTCCTTGGACATTTTCGTTTATTTTTAAAATAAAAATGTCCAAGGGAAAGCAGTAGCTAAGGGATTGAGGTTGCCAAAAAATTATGTTAAGAGGAAATAATGTTGCTTGAAATATAATTTTTTGGCAACCTCAATTTTTTAGCTACATCTCTTCCTTAGCTACTGCTTTTCCTCGGACATTTTTATTTTTAAAAAATAAATTTACATGTATTTTACCTATAAAATAAATGAAAATGTCCAAGAAAAGACAGTAGCTAAGGAAAGAATGTAGCTAAGGAATTGAGGTTGCCAAAAAATTATATTTTGAGCAACAATATTTCCTCTGATTACAATTTTTGGCATCCTCAATTCTTAGCTACATTCTTCACTTAGCTACTACTTTTCTTTGGACATTTTTATTTTAAAAAAATAAAAAACTACATGTATTTTATTTGTTGAATAAATCAGAAAAACCCCAACGAAATGCAGTACCTAAGGAAAAGTTATAAATTCCTCACAAATCTCCATGAATTTTTTAGATATAATTGCTCAAATAAATTGAAATAGTTGCATAAGATAGCTTGGGATTTATTATAAAATTCATAAATCGATTTTTCCGATTTTATCGTCTACTTATTCTAGCTAAATCAACTGAAATAAATTTCAAAATTTCGAATAATTGGTTAGATTTTTATTTTTGAACAATTCAAATCGTTCTATCCTTTTTATATACACGAGATCACTTGGCGCACTTTAATAACAATGAAAAAATAGTTTTCTGAAAACAATTATCACAATCACACTCTTTCTCTATGTATGACTTGCCTCATACATATTGGTTACCCCATACGTATGACTTGCCTGATACATATTGCTTACCTCATACGTATTACTTACGCCATACTTATCACTTCCCTTATACGTATAACTTGCCTTATACGTATTGCTTACCCCATACGTATTGCTTACTCCATACGTATTCGTTACCTCATACGTATTACTTGCCTCATACGTATTGCTTACCGCATACGTATTACTTGCTTTATACGTATTGCTTACCGCATACGTATTACTTACGCCATACGTATAACTTGCCTCATATGTATTGCTTACCCCATACGTATTGCTTACTTCATACGTATTCCTTACCTAATACGTATTACTTGTCTCATACGTATTGCTTACCGCATACATATTACTTGCTTTATACGTATTGCTTACCCTATACGTATTACTTACGCCATACTTATCACTTGCTTCATACGTATAACTTGCCTCATACGTATTGCCTACCCCATACGTATTACTTACTTCATACGTACTCGTTACCTCATACGTATTACTTGCTTCATACGTATTGCTTACCGCATACGTATTACTTGCTTTATACGTATTGATTACCCCATACGTATTATATATTGTAACGAGATTTGGCAGATCTCGCGCTCCCGAAAATAATTAGAGGTCTGGTCTGAGGGGTTTTATCGACTAAGACGCTAATTAATACTACCGGTTTGTGAGTGGCCTCGGTAGTGACATCTATTTTCGCCTGAATGTCAGTGTTGACTTGGTAGACATCCACCACGAGTGGATAATCCGGATTCCTACTCTGGCTACGACAGATTCGTATCCCCTACTTCGACACTCCCACCGGAGAGTCGCATCGAGGTGTGCGCACAGATGGTCGTATGGAGTGGGTCAAACGGGAGTGGGGATAGAGAGTCCATAAAACTGGTGATCGCTGGCATCTCACTGCCAGTCGTCTGCCGGCTCTCGGAGCTGGCTGATGGCACCGGGACTGGTGACAGTCCGTGGTTGGCTTCCGATGAAGCTAGCTGACTCCTTGGTGGAGTTGGCTGGTGACTTGGTGATGTCGACATGCTCCTATGGAGGAGCTAGTTGATATCATTGGTGAAGCTGGCATGACTCCTTGGTGGAGTTAGCCGACTTAGACGATGACGTCGACTGGGTCCTAGGTTGGAACTAGTTGATGTCACTGATGAGTCCAACCAAGCTCCCGATGCGTGGTGCATGCTCTCGGTGGTGATTTACAATGTCGCTATGCTGTATCACGTAGTAGGACGTTGTATATCACTCGCTCTCTCGCTCTAGTGTGGTTACTTACTGTCAGGGTAACCTATAATCGAGTAGCCAAATGCATAGAGTGGTCTGGCGTAAGACCAGCGTGGCTGCGGATGGACTTTATGTTCGACTACTTGGTGCACTAGAGTGAGTAGGCAATAGGAGGATATTCGGTGAAGCCTGTGAGGTACGAATATCCTCGTTCTCGTATTGACTCAGGTTGTGCGAGTGAGTTAAACCAAAGTTAATGATCATGGTAATAACTGCCGCCGCGGGGTGAGGTTATTACGCTCCCGGCCAATATTAAAATTCATATACATTTTAGTAATGGTGCCAGAGTGACGTTTTGGAACTAATATGGTGGACCGCGCCCCTCTACCATTTTCTTACTGAACTAGTCGCTACCGAAATGGCCGTCGGCGGCCATTGCTCCCGAAACTACCCCACGGTCCGTTGGTTGCCGTTATACACCAGCTGGCTCCCTCCTGGCGGTAAGAGAGGAGGATGGTGAGAAATCCTCGTTGATCCCATAGTAACTGAGGCTTCTACTTTATCGGTGGAAAAATCAGTTACAATATATACCTATTAGGGTGGTCCTTAAAAAGGCTATGGTGGAATTTGATCACTCTCACCCCCTCATTTAGTTAGAAATATATAAAAAAAAATTCTCTCAAATTTTCAGAATTTTTACTCGACATTATCAAAGTTTTTATTTACTATGAAAACGTTAATTTTTATCTTTCTCTATTGTAAATATTAGCTTATTGGTTTTTAGCTTTCAAAAAGATAATTTCTGCGTTTTCTCATAGTTAATTGCAAAAAACGTAATATTTCTTTTTTTTTATAATTTGTCAACAATTTTACCTTTAAAAATGTGAATTTTATCTTTTTTTTTGGTAATATCTATCTTTTTTTTTCTCCGTGTAGAGGGTGATCTTAAGCCCCTATTTATTGATATAAAATATTAGCGGGTCAAGAGCGTCTAAATATATTCTTTTATTATTGTAGAGGGCACTCTTGACCCCTATTCATTTATATAAAATATTCGCCGGTCGAGGGCGTCTTAGATTTTTTTTTATTATTGTAGGGGGCGCACTTAAGCCTTTATGAAAGAAAAAAAAATTGGTAGGTTAGTATAACTCAGTATCATATGGTATTTCAGTCGCGCCCTTCAGGCACTCATTTGCCACTGACAATTTATTTTTTAGATAGAAGCATAAAGGCGCCCCCTACTAATAATAAAAAATCATATTAAACCTTCATTTATTGTGAAAAAAAAAATGGCAGGTCCCTCCCTTCAAAGATTCAATTTTGAAATTTGTATCTCTAAAAACGGCGTTTTTTAACCCTTTTATAATTTGTCACCGGTTTTATCTTGGAAAACGTGAAATTTACTTTTTTTTTTTCGCCGTATACAATAAAAAAAATATAGATTGAGACGCTCTTGACCTGCCAATATTTTATATTCGTAAATAGAGGCTCAAGAGCGCCCCCTACAATAATAAATATTCATACTAAACCTTCATTTATTGTAAAAAAAAAAATGGCAGGTCAAGATGGTCTAAATATATTTTTTTATTATTGTAGAGGGCGCTCTTGAGCTTCTATTTATGAATATAAAATATTGGCAGGTCAAGAGCGTCTAAATATATATTTTTTCTATTGTAGAGGGCGCTCTTGAGCCCTATTTATTGATATAAATATCAGGTCAAGAGCGTCTGAATATATTTTTTTATCATTGTAGGGGGCTTCCTCTTCGATAGGCTTTTTGGATTTCCTCCATAACCAATGAAATTTGCCATATCATCAATTGATTTTTTAACTTTGATTTTTTTACCCCATTTAATACGCAATACACGCAATTGACTATAAACTGGGTGTAATTTATCAAAGCATAAAACACGAAATTTCATTATATTTTTATAATTGGTTGGATCTTTTGTGTTGATATTTTTAAATTCATCTTTTAATAATAAATTTTCAACATACTTATCTACTTCAGCTGTTATTTTTTTCCTTTTTCCTTGACGTTTAAATTCACCTGATCTATAACGATGAGTTTTAGATTTATAAGTATAACGTTGTTCAAGTTCTTTATTACCAAGTTGATCAATTGAATTTAATATTACACCACCAAATAATAATCTTAAACCAATATCACCAAAAAATGAACGATTATAATTGTCAATATTTTTATCAATTGATATTCTATTATTTGTTAATTTTTTTTTACGTTTACAAAATAATGATACACTTACACCATCAGTTGTCATTGACAAGTTGAAATCACGATTTAATCTGCTATCATTTTTAATTGTAAAGTATTGTTTCCACAATGATTCATCAGTTCTGCTTTTTATCGTTTTTTGTGTTATTTTTTGTTCTGTTTTTTTACCTGTTTGTTTCTCTTTTTCTTTTTCTGTTTCTTTCTCAAGTGTCAATGCAAATTGTCGTAGTGCTGTTGTTATATGTTTGACATGTCTTGAACCACATTTTAAAACAGGACTTAAAACAAAACTTTTCATTTGTTTTTGTAATTCCAGATAAAATTTTAAAAATTTCCACCAATTTTGTTAAAATTTTGAAAATTTTAAATTTTTAAATTCATCACGTTTAAATATTTCAACATCTGGTAATATATCTTTTGTAAACAAATTTTTCAACACTTTATAGATTGATATTTCTTTTCCTTTTTCATTGAAAAATTGTGTTTTCTGGTTTTTCAATAATTTTCTTAATCTTTTATAAAGATGAGTCAAAAGATTATTTTTAAAATTAGTAAAAAATGTTACACATTGACTTTCTACAAGACTACTTAAATTACTGGTGTTGTGTGTAGGTCCCAATCGTATATTTTGTGGTCTTTCTTTTTTATATTCATCAAATAATGTATTTAATTGTTTAAATTCTTCAGAATCTTTGGTTGCTCTAAATGCTTTCCAATCACTACGAAGTATATTAAAAACAATATCTAAATGATTAAATTTATCCTTTGATGATATCCAATTAATTAACCATGAATTTGGATGATTAATTGCAAATTCAAAAAATATTGATGATTCTTTTGCCCATTCTGCTATTATACGTACATCATTAATGATTTTATTATGAATTATTAATTTATTATCATTATCATTTGTTTGACTATTAATTCCACAAAATTTTTTCAATAAAAATTGAACTGTATATTCTTCAAGATTTTCTTGACCTATTGACTAAAATTTTTTTGCACGAGCTGACATATTTGTTCTGTATGATGAAACACATGAAGATGATAATGATGGTAATCTTGAACGTATTGTTGAAGTTACTGGACGTTCAAATGTTTGTGTTGTTGGTTGTTGTGGTGGTAATTGTGGTGATGTTGGTGTATTATTTTCCAAAGATTTTGTTGTTGTTTTTCCATTAATTTTTTATCAAAAGATTCTGGTGAAGATGCCTCAATACCCATGAAGGAATTGATTAAGGTGTACCGTATCTGGTCCATCTTCAAAGTAATACTCCATATTATTATCGATATTTGTATTATCATCAACGTTATCAACAAGAGCCTTTATAAAAGAAATAAAAATTGGCAGGTCAATATAAACTCAGCATTACATGGTGATTTAGTCGCGCCCTCCAAGCGCTCATCTGGCACATTCAATTTGTTTCTTATTTCAGCGAAAGAAAAAAAAAAAAAAACATTTAAATACAAAAATAAAAAATTAACGATCAATGCGGTTATCTGTCGCGTTTGTCGCGCCCTGCGGGCGCTCATTTGCCACTAACAATTTATTTTTCAGATAGAAGCATTAAGGCGCCCCCTCCTATAACCCAGGTAGGAATCGCCCAGCCGTAACGATTGTAACAGGCTTGGCACAAGCTTGATTTCCAAACCTTTTGTCCCAAGTTTGTGTCGAGCCTGTTACGATGGTCTGACTCTAGGCTCACACAAAGCCTTGGAAATCAGTCTTGTGTCAAGATTGGATTTTAAGTTTGATACAAGCTTGGATTACAAGTTTGTGTCAAGATTGGATTTTAAGTTTGACACAAGCTTGGATTACAAGTTTGTGTCAACATTGGATTTTAAGTTTGACACAAGCTTGGTTACCAAGCGTAAACATGACATTTATTTCGATTCATCAGGCATTATAATTGTGTCAAGCCTGTACTTTTTTGTTTTACCCGGCTTCACACGAGCCTTGTGTCAAGCTCGTTTTATCAAGCTTGACACGAGACTTGACTTGTGCATATATTCAATTAAAAAAAAAAAAATTATAATATTTAAATCTACATATAGAGTGTAAATAGAAATTTCAAATAGCAATTATTAGGTTTTGAGTATCGTGCCAATCTGTTACAAGGACTGTGTATTAAGTCTCGAATATATCTTTAATTCATATCAAAATTTTTTGTGAGTCTGTTATGAATACCCCGGTGGTTGACGTGATAGAGCATCGGAATTCCACGTGAGAGACCTAGGATCGATCCCCCAGTACGCCGTTTATTTTCGCTCAAATTATTATCGTTAATTCAACTTGGATCGTGTAAATAATAATAATGTCAAAAATAATAAATTAATAATAATAGTTATTTATATTTATTTATAATTTTTTTTGCAAGACTGTCTCAAGCTTGGATTCAAAGCTTGTGTCAAGCTTGGATTCAAAGCTTGTGTCAAGCTTGGATTCAAAGCTTGACACAAGCAAATACATGGTTATCATTCCAGGCTGTTACCAAGCTTGACACACGCTTGGAATCCAAGCTTGACACAAGCTTCGAAGCCTGGAATCCAAGCTTGACACAAGCTTGTCCCAATCGTCGATTCCTACCTGGGAATAAAAAATCATATTAAATCTTATTTATTGTAAAAAAAATGGCAGGTCAAGAGCGTTTTAATATATCATTTTTTTATTGTAGGAGGCGCTCTTAAGCCAGTAATAATAATAATAATTTATTAATAATATAATATATTATTATATATTTATTAATAATATAATATATTATTATATATTTATTAATAATATGATAATATTATTATTATTATAATCATTAATCTTATTGATATTATTATTATTATAAATTTAATATTTTTTATGCATTTTATTCTCTAGCTCGATTCAACCTCGTTTCTACGTCGAATAACGTTACTTTTCGACGTCGAAACAAGCTCAAATCGAGGTTGAATCGGGTAAGATATTAAAATACATAAAAACCTTATAACCTCATCATTATTATAATTTTTATTTTCATATTCTTGTATAATATAACTAATAATATTGAATTTCTAGTATAATATCCATTATTTAAGTCTTTTTGGTTGATTTTTATTTTCTACCCCGTTTTAACCTCGTTTCGATGTCGAAACGTGTAACATTTCTACATAGAATCGAGCTCGACGCCGACATCGATTCGAGCGTCAAGCTCGGAAAATACACTCGTTTCGACGTCGAAACGAGGTTGGATTTCTACCTGGGAAACTAACACATCAATGTCTATTTCTCTTTTTTCAAAACATAAAATTAGTCAATATTATAAATAAATTATTATTGTATAATAATTTAATATTATGTTTTGAATTTGGGAAATATTATTTTATATAAACAATAATAATAGGTATATTAATCTTGTAAATGAAAAATACTTGCATATGCATGTATATATATGTACAATATGAACTTTACTTTGCCTAACAAATGCAAGTATAACTAATGAATACAAATAAAATACTTGTATATTAATATATACAACGGCGCATATATATACAATAATAAATAAATTAAATATATAAATACTCGCATTTAAATTCATCTATACTACAGAACGCCTGATGGTAACAGTTACCGACCGATTACCATGGCGTTGCAAGGCGCAATGTAGACTGACAGAAAATAGATTCCTGCCCAGATCCGTTACCGGATCTGACGTCTAAATTCTATGTTTTTCCTTTTACTCCATACCCAACCCGGGCCTAAAGATGTTTACACATCAATAAAAATAATTATCCTGATTAAAAATTTTTTTGGACCGAATAACGTAGCGAAAAGTATTTTATTACTATACAAAAATTTTTTAATTCAACACGATAATGGATAACAAGAAAATCATACTTATTCGAATGTAAGTTCTCCAATCTTGAGAGAAAATGGCATTTTTTTCAAACAAATATATATAAGATCTGTTCAATTTTATATTTTCCTACTAGAAAAGTTGTGTTTTTTTTATAATCTCGCAAGTTTTTAAACAATAGTTTAAAAATTTCATTTAAAAGATTGACTGTCTGGTTCCAAGATAATCACTACTTGTTCAGTTTTTTTTCCGTGAAATTTGGCCCATCTTGAATCAAGATTGGAAAATTTTCCTAAAATCGTCGATTTTTCTCAGTGTATATTGATTATTAATTGAATTAATTTTTTGTTTTCTACGATTTGACTTGTAATGTTTTATTTTTTATTAGATCGAGTTTAATATATTATTTTATTATTTTTAATTGTTTTATTATTATTTTTGAAGTGAAACTTCTTTAGAATGGGCAGTAAAAAGAAAAAAAAAAAGATGGATGCAACGAAAGTAACGGTATGAAGGTAAGTAATTTTAAATTATTTTTTATCTTGTTTTATTTATTTATTCCCTTGACAACGATACAAAAAAATTTGTTTAAAATTTGTTTCAAAATTTCAGTTTCATGAAAGATTCAAGAGACGAAGGTGAATATTAAAGTTAAAACTTTTATTATATACAATATATAATTTATTATATTATTTTTGAAGTGAAACTTCTTTAGAATGGGCAGTAAAAAAAAAAAAACAAAAGATGAATGCAACGAAAGTAACGGTTTGAAGGAAAGCAATTTCAAATTATTTTTTATCTTGTTTTATCTATTTATTCCCTTGATAACGATACGAAAAAATTTGTTTAAAATTTGTTTCAAAATTTTAGTTTCATGAAAGATTCAAGAGACAAAGGTGAATATTAAGGTTAAAACTTTTATTATATACAATATATAATTTATTATGTTATTTTTGATCAAATAATGAGTATTTAAAATTAATCTGTTAAATAAACAAATAATACACAAGATAATGTTTATTCAAGTGCTTGACATAATACGACAGCAACATCATAATCACAATACCAAACAACAATAAATAATATGTGGATGAAATGTGGTACCACGTGAACGTGAAGATAGTAAAGATGGTATTTTAGATTGTATAGGATTTCAAGAAACAATTAATGACATTGAAATACTAGCAGAAAAATATGACAAATGTACTGGTAATCCTATATCAGTAAAATTTAAAATACGACTAGATCCTATACCAATGTCTGGTAATTTTCATGAGACTTGTACTGGTGGTTGTAATAATATTTTTAATCAAATAATGAGTATTGAAAATGAATTTGTCAAATAAACAAATAAAACCCAAGACAGTGGTTATTCAAGTGCTTGACATAATACGACAGCAACATAATAATCACAATACCAAACAACAATGAATAATATGTGGATAAAATTTGGTACTACGTGAACGTAAAAATAGTAATGATCGTATTTTAGATTGTATAAGATTTCAAGAGACAATTAATGACATTGAAATATTAGCAGAAAAATATGATAAATGTACTGGTAATCCTAAATCAGTAAAATTTAAAATAGGACCAGGTGCTATACCAATGTCTGGTAATTTTCATGAGACTTGTACTGGTAGTTGTAATGATATTTTAAATTAAATAATGAGTATTTAAGGTTGTTTTCGAATGAAATTCCCGTAATTTAATTTTCGATTTTTTTTTTTTAATGTTTAAATGAAATAATTATCTATTTGGTGACATTTTTTCGTAATTTTCCTCTGCGTCAAAATCCAGATAATTAGTGTCAAAGTTGAAAAATTTAACACCAAGCATAGGGAGTATAGGTACGTTTGCGCTTGTACTTTTAAAACTCTTAATTTAAATTTTGATTTTAAAATCCTTGAGTTTATCACAAGTTTTCTTAAATTAATTCTATATTTTAAAAAAAAAAAAAATAATTTGTCTCAAATTGAAAAAAAATATTTTCTCAAAACAAGACATTTTTTCTCAACTTAATTATTTTTTCTTTCAACTTCAGACAAAAAAGTTCCAAGAAAAAATTTGCTAATATAAAGAAAATTTTTTTTCCAATAACAGCAATTTTTTTTCTCAGTGTATACAGAAATATGAGTATATATCTGAAGATATAAAGACATATGAATGTTCTTACTCTAAATTGTAAAAGATATTCAAACGTATTACTTCATATACGAATATCTCTCGAGATATACACAAATATTATTATATATCTAGAGATTTGAAGACATGAGAATGTTCATGCTGTAAATTTTTGGCAAAAAATCAAAAGATCTTCTTATATATAAGAATATATCTTTAGATATAATTATATATTAACATATATCTTTAAATCTCAACTTAATTAAAATTTTCTAGCAGTTTCATGTCGGGATATCTTTATAGATGTATATTGTAACGAAATTTCTTATTTCACCCAAATAGATATGGATTATTTATTTGTTAACGTTACGTATTAATAACCAATGGGAGTTGGCTATTAATAAATAAAGGATCACTAGTGCAAGGCTCTGTGTCGGGTCAAGACTATTTTATATGACATCAATGGGGCGCCTATTCGATGTTTATAAGATGTCTTGATACACCAAACCTTATCGTGGCGAATGCCCCACTCCTCCGTCGAAGAGACGAACTCACCGAAGGCTGCGTAAGAAGCCCGATCGTAAACCTATCGAACTGCGGGCTAGGAAAGCGTGCTGCGCATGTCCGGGGGCGATAGGTAGGAGAGTGCTACTGAGTGGGGTGAGAGCTCACAGCAGCTAAGCACTGAACGTCGTCGTGAGACGACACAACTTGTCTGGCTCTCGAACTGATCACTTCTCTTCTCTTGACTGGCTCTCTTGGTTCACTACTGGTTCTCTCGACATCGTTTGGATCTCTCGTGAAGGTTCCCTAGGTATCAGACGTTAAGTCCTGGTGAAACTCTGTCCGAATTTCCAATGACGGACTAATACTAATGATCACGCTATATGGTTCTCTTATTATAATAATTAAAAATAAGTATCATTCGGTAATTGAAAATTCAATGCTACGTAAGAAAGTTATTTAGAGAAGTCCGATTTAACCCGAGATAAAGTGTGGTCAAGGACAAGTAACCAATGGATTCTACAGGTTAACTGTCAATATTGCTGATTATACAGAAAAGAAAATGTTTAAAGCCGGTGTTGAAATTAAATTCTTTTTTTTCGATCACAAGAATAAAAAGAATTAAAATAATTGAAAATACCCAATCACTCAGGTTAAACGAAAAATTAATAATGACATCCTAGAGATTGAAGGCGATTGAAATCTCAGAAATGTAACTTTTTTTTTTTACTTCAAGTTTTTTAAAAACGATTGATTTTTAGTAGGTCTCCATTTGTGTGAAAGTCTTGAAATTTTTTTTGGGAAGAACCGGGTGGGGTCAAGTGTAAAAATTTGTCGAAACTTAAGACTTGATTATATGTCAAAGATTATTTTATATACTAATAGTTTAATACTTGACTTTTTTTGGATATCATATCTTTTTGTAAAGAAAAAAAAATTAAATGGAAAAAATAAATAAACACGATTTCGAACACTTGACACTTTTTTTTATAACAAAAACTTGTTTTTTTTTTTTGTTTGATATCACATCTTTTTGTAAAGAATTATTTCTGTTTCTCCCATGAAATTTATCATAAGATGGAGCTTAAGGTTGAATGTAAGTCCCATCGCCGAATAACTTTTTTATGCCAAAGAGGCTCGCCCCAGCCCATGATTTTTTAAAATCAATTGGTGCCCTCTATGCATAAAATCTGTGTCCGTTACTATCACATCTGTCGTAGTGTACCCGGCCTATACGAACACACACAAATACGACTGCAGCAGTAAAGGGAAGTAAATTTCGGAGTTAATTAATCATTTCCCGTGTAGGAATCGCCAAGCATGGAAACACGGCCATACACTGGCCGATAAACGGCAGCCCATGATTGGTAGCCAAGCAAGGGCCATTAATGGGATATACTTGGCAAACAATCGGTCCATTATTGTGTTGCCAAGATTGGCAGTCTTGTCTTGGCCAACGTCTGGCCATTAATTGGCTGGCCAATTCACGGCAAATTCATGGCTGGCTTTCAAGATCGAAAAATCTGAAAAAATTCTATAAAACAGAGGGTTATTCTAGCTAGCAATTAAAAAAAAAATTAGTAGGGCTTTATTCGGTACGAGACGAGACGAGAATCAACGAGTCTCGGTATCGGTCTCGCTAGTTCGCACCAGGTCTCGGTCTCGCAATTTAAAGATTTTAGGTCTCGATCTCGGTCTCGCAAGTATCGCCGGGTCTCACTTCTATACTAATATTTTTTCGTACAAGTAAAATATAAAGAATGGAAACCAAATGATTAAATAATATTATATAAATATTTTATTAAAAATTCATGTGACATAAAAAAAAATTAATATTATATTATCTAATATTTTATATCAACAAAATTATTAAATTAAATCATACAAAATTATAACATGATAAATTTTTAGAATTTTGAAAATAATTTTTCCGAAAAAATATAAAAAGAAATTTTACAAGTTATAAAAATTGCGCAATAAATAACTCGACGCAAAATCATAGTAGAGACTTCGTATTAGGCTCAATTTATGTGTCTCAGAAAACTCTATCGCCCGCTTTGCGAAATTCCTTTCCATTTGAAATAGTTTTTGAGAAAAAAAAAAAAAACTTTAAAATTAAAAAAAAAATTCTGATATTTAATTTTTTTTCTCGAAAACCGTTATCGAGAGAAAAAAAAAACCGTAATGCCGTCACTAGATTTTTTTAAGGCGCATAATTTGAGCCTAATACGAACTCCCTATCTTGATTATAACAAAAGTTATGGCTCGCCGAAAAAAAAATCGAAAAAACGGACCAAAAAATGTCATCATAGAGTTGAAATAAAATGTTTATAAGGCTCCAAAAAAAGTTTTGAAAAACTCTATTGCCCGTTTTTTTTTATTCTTTTTCGGTTGTAAAAAATATCGAGGAAAAAAGAAAAACCTTGAAAAAGAAATCTTCTTTATCGACTGTGTATAGCTAGTTATATATAATATGCATCGATTATATTCAGTAATATTCAGATACATTGAATTATTATATGTAAGCTGATTCTTACCAATGTGTACTTATAATATCGAAACGATTAGTTACACCTTCTTTGTTTCTTTTCTATAATCAGAATAAATTTTTAAATGCAAAAGTTTGGAATAAATTATTTAACCTTTTTTTGAATCTAAAAATTAAAATAAAAAATACAGTCACCTTAAGAAACGAAGATATTTTATTACTACTTATTGTAATATATTTTATAAGAAATTCAAATAATTGTTAGTAAAATATCTTTGTATCCTAATATTATTAAAGAGTTGTATTTTTTATTATAAATCCGAAATTAATTGTAAAATTATAAAAAAACGATTGAAATATTTGTAAAAATAAAAGAAAATATAAATAAGAGATGCCGCGATACGATACGATACGATAATTGGCTGATAATTGGCTGATTATCGTATCGTGTCGCGAAAGATGATTGTCGTTATCGTATCGTGTCGTCTAAAAATTCGACAAAAATCGGATTATCGTGTTGTCTTATTATCGTATCATCATAGGTGTTGTCGTATCGTATCGGGTATTATCGACATTATCGACGATAATTTTTTTGTTGCAATAAATTGATATTGCATACAAAAACATTATAAAAGCAGGAAGAATTATCTTAAGGACAATAAGTAAATTACATGAATTATCTAAGTAAAAATTATTATACTCAAAATTTATTATGTTTAAATTCATGGTTTAAAAGTTTATTGGCAAATAATATTGAAAAAAAACTTGAAAACCAAATTAAAAAAAAAATATTATAACACATGCAACAACGGTTTATATTATTTATATAAAATTATTATTAATTATCATATTATTATAATTTATATTACTTTCATATTGTTAGATTAATATGTATCTAATATTATATGTTGCAGTAATCTATTTTTTTTTTAATTTAATATTTTCTGGAGTTTAACAATATGAAAATATTGCTTTGATTTAAATGTATATTTTTTCCGACATTATCGCGATGACACGATAATTTTATCGGTTATCGTCAGCCAAATATCGTATCGTGTCGTGACGACGATACGATAAAAAATGGCATTATCGTATCGTTGTCGTCATTATCGTATCGCCTTGTCGCGATATTATCGATTATCGCGGCATCTCTTTATATAATTAAATGTTTATAATTTTTATTGATCAATTAATTAAACATATCTGGAACCATGAAAAATAAAATCCCTTTTTTATTTTAGTATATGATCTATCTTACGGTAAATTTCGTTTTAATGATCATCTAAATATTTAACTAAAATTAAAATACCCAAGTGGAAAAAATATATTTAATTTATATTTAATGGAAATATAAATTGAATTTAATGGATATACAGTTTTGGACATACTAAAAATAAATTTAGAAAAAATTTAAAAAAAAGATTTAGAACAAATATAAATTAAATCAGAATATGTTCAAGTTTGGACATACTAAAATTAAACTTTTTCTAAATTTTTTCTTGATTTTTTTTTATTTTTTGTAAATTTTTTTCAAATTTAATTTTCGTATGTTCAAAATTGTATATATTTTAAATTTAGTTTATATTTTTTCTAAATCTTTTCTAAATTTTTTCTAAATTTTTTCTAAATTTAATTTTAGTATGTCCAAAACTGTATATATTTTAAATTTAATTCATATTTTTTCTAAATTTTTTCTAAATATAAAATAAATATATTTCACATTTCCAATAGATATATTTTTTCCACTTGGGTATCTTTCTTTTAAATATACTTAATGTTATCGTTACTTAACAATTAAATTATATCTAAGCAATAAAAACAACAATGGCCCTAGCCGGAGTATTGAAAATTTTTAATTTTCAACGGGTAACGCGGGCCACACGCCCTAACAAACGTTGCCAGATCTTTTTTAAATTAATGGTGAAATATATGAATAAATTTGAATGAATAAAATCATTTCTTTTATCAATAAAATAATTTAAATTCGAATAAAGGATTTAAAATAAAATTTTACAAATTTTAAAATTGATATCATTACAATTACATTTTATTATAAATATCAAATTTAATATTTTCAAAAAAATTAAACAAACAATTTATATATTTCACTTGCTATTGCATAACAATTAAAATTAAAAATTTAAGCTATTAAGCTTCGTGAGTGCATTGATTTATCGACTGTTAACTGTCTCATTGTTTAATTAAAAAATAATCATGGTTTCCGTAAGGACCATTGTCCAAAAAAGGACCACGCTAAAGGCCCAGATAACGATGCTTCAGAATTTAGTAGACACCGATTCAGTCGATCGGACAAATATGCGTTTGCGTATGAATCGAATCACCGAATTATACAAAGAATTTGAATCGTTACATAATGACTTGATTGTAGCCGAACCGGATAACAATCATGAAAACGAATTCGAAAATCTTTTAGATAAATATTTTATATTAGCTACTAGAGTAGAAAAAATCATGCAACCGATCGCCCCAACGCCTCCTCAAATCGAAGCCATACAGCCTAAGCGAAAATTAAAACTTCCACAAACAGTGGTTCCGACTTTTAACGGAAATTATGAAAATTGGTTGTCATTTAAAAATTCATTTCAAGCTTTAATTAAGGCCCATACCGAACTTGACAACATTGATAAATTTCGTCTCCTCGACGAGGCCATAGTCGGTGAGGCCAAAAAGAAAATCGCTAATTACCCTATCGCCGATTCAAGTTACGAAAAGGCCTGGGCCACTCTAGAACAAGCCTTCGAAGTTAAAAGAATAATAATTTCGCGTCATTTATCCTCCATACTCAATTTACCGACTCAAGAGCGAGAATCTGCGGAAGGTTTAAATTCCCTTGTCGATCAATTGAGACTTCACATCACTTGCCTTGAAACTTTAAGTGTAGAGGTCGGGCAGGAAATGCTTGTCATATTAGAGAGCAAGCTACATAGATCCACAGCTAAAAAATGGATTAATACTCTCGAAAGAGACTCTTTTCCAAGTCTTGAGTCCTTTATTAATTTTTTGACAAACGAAGCAATTTGTTTGTCACAATTTAAAAGAAAGGAAATTGAGGTTACAACAAAAAATACACAACCCCCACATAAAAAGAAACGTTTCAATAACAAATTTGTAAAAAAACTGAATAATAACCTTTCACACTCGACACTTGCAATCAATACCTCAAATAATAACGCTTCACACTCAACACTTGCAAGCAATAACCCAAGAAATTGCATTCTTTGTAATGACCAGCAGCATCTTCTTTATAAATGCGAGATTTTTAAAAAGATGTCTATTCCTGAAAGACGCGAAATCGTAAAAAAGGCCAACTTATGCAAAGTCTGTCTCCGATGTCACAGAGGAGAGTGTTTTTTAAAGAATTGCAGAATATGTAATAAAAAACACAATATATACTTGCATGAAAAAGTACCTGACTCCTCAAAAAAAGAGACTGGGTCAAAAATCAAAGAAAAAAAGACGGAGTGACTAGCCTTAGAAACTCCCGTTGAGCAGGATGTCTGTCTATTGACTCGATCACTAAAGACTCTGCTACCAAGTTCCTCTGCTACCAAGTGGTTTAGTGAAAGTCAAAGACAAGACGGGAAACTATATAAATTGTCGAACTCTTTTAGACACCTGCTCAACAGCCAACTTCATTACTCAAAGACTAGCATCTCAGCTGAATTTGGTAATGAAAAAATGTTCCATTCCTATTAATGGCATCAATGCCACTACTACTTTTACAAAAAATAGCTTAGAACTAACCTTCTATGCTCATTTTTATAATTATTCACAAACATTGACATTTTTTACGATACCTGAAATTACAGGGTTAACACCTCCTGAATTATTTCATGATGAAAATCTAGAAATCCCTAAAAATATTAAATTAGCCGACCCAAAATTTTATATGCCACAGCCTATTGATATGTTGATAGGGGCAGAACCAACCTTATCATTAATGTCAGTTGGTCAAATACCATTATCAGACGAGTCTTTTCAAGTATGTTTTCAAAAAACTCTTCTCGGATGGACCGTAGCAGGTACTACCACGGTGCCTGACCGACCCTTTCCTTTATCTTGTAACTTAACTCGTCTTGAAAAACAAATGACAGACTTTTGGAGGTTAGAAGAGATCAGTTTTGAAAAACCAAAAGCAAAACACGATGTTTTATGCGGAAGCCATTTTATTAATAATATCAAACGTGACCCTAATGGTCGATATATTGTTAGTTTACCATTTATTGAAGGCGATCGTACGCTTGGTGACTCTAGAGCAGCAGCCTATCGACGCTTCCATGCATTAGAAAATAAATTTTTATCTAAACCAGAATTAAAATCAGAATATCACAAAGTAATGCAAGAGTATCTTGATCTTGGTCACATGTCACCTGTCTCAGATGATTCTGAGCATAAATATTATCTACCGCATCATGCTGTGATCAAAAAATCCAGCTCGACTACTAAAGTTCGAGTAGTCTTTGATGCATCTGCTAAATCAAATAACAATAAATCACTTAATGATATTTTAATGACAGGTCCTACTATTCAAAATACCATCTTTACTCAATTGCTCAAATTTCGCTCCCATAAATATGTCCTTACAGCTGACATTGAAAAAATGTATCGTCAAATTCTATTACATAAAGACGATCGAGCATACCAAAGAATACTTTGGCGTGTGGGCGATCAAATTAAAACTTTTGAATTAAATACAGTAACTTTTGGTGTAACATCGTCTCCATTTTTGGCTATCCGTACCATTCATCAATTAGCTGATGATGAAGCAAATCATTTTCCACCTGCTGCGCATATTCTAAAAAATGACTTGTATGTTGACGATCTTTTGACAGGTGCAAGTAATATATCAGAAACGCGTCAGCTTCGTGATGAAATTGTTAAATTATTAAAACGTGGTCAATTCAATATACGCCAATGGGCTTCTAATGAACCAAAATTAATAGCAGATTTATCTAACGTCAATGTTAATTCTAATTTTTTACTCGATAAAAATTGTACCTTAAAAACTCTCGGTATTTCATGGGAAGCAAAATTTGATGTAATTAAATACTCAGTAAAATCTATTGTAATGCCAGAAAAAATTACTAAAAGAAATATTCTGTTCGAAATTGCAAGAATATATGATCCCTTGGGACTAGTCGGGCCAGCCGTCTTGCACGCAAAAAAGATTATGCAAGAAATATGGCAGGCTAAGGTTGATTGGGATGAATTCGTCCCCATTCATATACATACGTCTTGGCAGATTTTTGTTGACGAATTAAAATATCTAAATAACATTTCCTTTGATCGTCATATTTTAACCGACATTGGTTGTGACGTTCAAGTACATGGTTTTTGCGATGCCAGTAACATAGGTTATGGTGCATGCCTTTTTATAAGAACGACTTTAGCAAACCAGTCTATACATTGTAGATTGTTATGCGCCAAATCTAGAGTCGCTCCCATAAAACAAATAACCATACCTCGCCTTGAGCTTTGTGGAGCTCAAGTATTGACTCAACTATATAAAGAAGCTTCAAGCTCTTTCAATTTTGTACCGTCAAAAATAATTTTTTGGTGTGACTCTACTGTTGTTTTACACTGGTTGAAAACTCCGCCTAACCTATTAAATGTTTACGTTGCCAATCGAGTAGCTAATATTCAAGAATTGTCTGAAAAAGCTTGTTGGCGTCACGTAAAATCTGAGGACAATCCAGCTGACGCTCTATCACGAGGTCAGTTGCCTCAAGCATTAGTTGACAACCAACAATGGAGTTTTGGTCCTTCTTGGCTTCAAGAAGCTGAAGCCCAGTGGCCTGAGCCCATTGAAATTCTCGATAAAACTAATTTAGAATACAAGAAAAATGTTTGCTTAATTATTTCTGAGCAACATTTTTCCATAATCAATACCTTAATAAAAAATTGCTCGACTTATCAAAAATTATTAAGAACATATGCGTATGTACGAAGGTTTATCCTCGCCTTAAAAATACGCTGTTCTAAGACAGATGACAAATCATCTGAAATACTTCAAAATAAATTTTTATCAAGTCAAGAGATTGCTCAAGCTGAGCATGAGCTTTCAATCCGGATTCAAGGTGTATATTTTGAGACGGAAATTAAAATTTTTAGCTCGCAAATTCAAAGTAAAAATACACGATTTAATAATCTATGTCCATTTCTCGACGAGAAAGGCCTACTACGCGTAGGTGGGCGTTTAAAACGAGCTAAAATTTCCTATAATCGAAAACATCCTATTTTATTACCGTCTAAAAATTATTTCACTGACTTAATTATAAAAGACATTCATTTTAGACAATTACACTCAGGTATACAAACTACCTTAAATGCCATGCGTCAACGTTTTTGGGTACTTGATGGAAGAAATCAAGTACGCCAAGTCATACGTAAGTGCATGACCTGTTTCCGCTTTATAGCTGAAGCAGAAAAATTCAAAATGGCTGACCTGCCAGAAGATCGAGTCAATGCCCGAAATGTATTTAAAAATGTCGGTATTGACTATTGCGGTCCATTTTTCATAAAAGAGAAAAAATTCCGTAATACAACTAAAATAAAAATATATGTATGTGTCTTTGTGTGTATGTCCGTAAAGGCAGTACACTTAGAAGTAGTTAGTGACCTAACAACTGAAGGTTTTTTAGGAGCGTTGCGGCGATTCATTGCAAGACGCGGTACCCCTGTTAAAATCTATTCAGATAACGGTACCAATTTTAACGGTGCGAAAAATCAATTAAAAGAATTATATAATTTACTAAATTCTGATGAGCATAAACATCTGGTGCATAACTTTACAGCGTCACATATACCACGAATATCATGGAATTTTATTCCACCATTATCACCTCATCTAGGGGGACTGTGGGAATCCACAGTAAAATTATTTAAACATCATCTCAAACGGGTAGTAGGTGAATCACTTTTCACATATGAAGTATTCACCACCTTCACCACTGAGGTTGAAGGTATTTTAAATTCAAGACCTCTCACACAGATGTGCTCTGATCCAAATGACCTTAATGTCCTTACACCTGCACATATTCTAATCGGTGAACCTATTCGAAACTTGCCGGAACAAGATTACACTGATACACCCACTAATAGATTATCATTTTGGGAACATATTACCAAGATGAAACAACATTTCTGGGCTCGTTGGCATATTGAATATTTACACGAGTTACAGAAACGTCATAAATGGGCTAAGGACACCGCTAACATTAAGGTTGGCGAAATAGTCCTCCTGGTGGAGAAAAATGCTCCGTGTACTAGTTGGCCACTTGGACGAGTGATCGAGTTATATCCAGGAGCTGACCAAGTAGTCAGAACCGCAGTCGTGAAGACGGCCAATGGGACCTACACCAGATCAGTCACATTGCTGTGCCCGCTGCCATTCAATGACGTCACACCAGTTCCAAACCAATAATTATCAATATTTGTGTCTTTTTATTATGTAATCTGTTACAGGAGGAATTGGAACCAGTACATATTAAATTAAAATTAAAAAAAAAAAAAAGAATATATATATATATATAATGATAATAATAATAATTAGGATATTTTCTGTATAATATGCTAAATTTAATTGATCATATTACTATGTAATTATTTCAATCTAGAATCATGATATTTAAACTAACGTCATAGGTCAATAATTTAATCAATTAGATTTTCGATTTTTCTGAGGTTTAATTAATAATTAGAATAATTATGTTTTCAATTTTTCTAAATGACCAATTTTCTAAATTTCTAATTTGATTATATTTTCAATTTTTTCAAACTATCGATTGTCATAATTCAATTATAATATGTTTGTAATTAATATATTAGGAATATAAGATAGTGTACTGGCCAGGTTTTACCATGGTTTCCCTGAGCCTTTTACGGAATCGGGTACACTCAAAAAGACGATGCCATGGGTGCACAAGCACATCGCACTTACACTGATAATTATTATATCAAATTATCAAATATAAAAATATTTTTTATCATCATGTATCAACTGTTAAATAAGTTTAATTTTAAATACAATAAATGAGTTGATCGTGTACTCTCTCAACGGGGGGAGTATGTTCCGTCGGAAAGAGAGGTAAGCGAGAAGAGAGAGAGAAAGAAAAAGATAAATTTTATTTGAGAAAAAATAAGTTTGAAAATGTAAAATAAAATAAAAAAAAAAATATATATAAAACATACAACACATTGAGCTAGCGAGTCTAATCCTCTGACGGCACGAGCCGATGCCGACTAATCCCTCAAACTGACAACGTTTGCCATTAGAAAAATGTTGCAGTTTGAGGACAATGAGGATTAGGCCGCTGACCTCGAAGACCACCCAGTCTTTCGAGGAATACCATAAAATACATTTAAAACATTTGGAAATTTTGTCGGGTCCAAGCGACGCTTGGTTATACAAGCGTCGTTTGGCCTTCTAGAATTTTCCAGATTTTTCATTACTAAGGCCCAGAAGCTGGTTAGCGTCCTGGACCTTTTTTCTAGCATCAGTTGCATTCGCAATCCCGTAGCCTACGGAACTCTCTCTTGTCACTTGCTCTTACAAAAAATCAACTCAAATAAATTTACAAGTTAATAAATAAATTTAATTTAATTTGATAAACAAATTAAATAGTAATATAAAATTTAAATAAGAATTTGAATGACGATAATTAAAATTAAACGATAAAAAATATAAAAATTATTATTGTGTTAATTATTTAAATTACGTATCCTATACTTCATTACCAGATATAAATCCCTTAACGGGCAATATATCCAACAATCAGTAAAAATTAAAATACGACCAGGTGCTATACCAATGTCTGATAATTTTTATGAGACTTGTACTAGTGGTTATAATAATATTTTTAAACAAATAATGAGTATCTAAAATAAATCTGTTAAATGAACAATTAATACACAAGATAGTAGTTATTTAAGTGCTTGACATAATACGACAGCAACATCATAATCACAATACCAAACAACAATAAATAATATATGTGGATAAAATGTATGTGGATAATATATGTGGATAAAATGTGGTAACACGTGAACGTAAAGATAGCAAAGATGGTAATTTAGATTGTATAGGATTTCAAGAAACAACTAATGACATTGAAATATTATTAGAAACATGTGATAAAGGTACTGGTAATCCTGAATCAGTAAAATTTAAAATAGGACCAGGTGCTATACCAATGTCTGGTTATTTTTATGAGACCTGTACTGGTAGTTATAATAATATTTTAAATCAAATAATAAGAATTTGAAATGAATCTGTCCAATAATCAAATAATACACAAGATAGTGGTTATTCAAGTGCTTGTGCTTGTTATGATCGTGCTTGTCATGATCGAAATAAATTCAAGATCTTGAATGAATTTGTAAAGGACATGGAACAGATGATTAAATATTGGATCATTCAATGAAACAACAACAACAGGAGTAAATAATAATTTAATAAATGATGTACCAAGTGGAAATCAAAATAACAACAATATAGATCATATATAAACAACAGCAATCATAATAGAACAAATACACGGTGGTGGTGGTGGTGGTGGCGATGATGCACTATCATGTGTTTGTCGTTAATTCGCTCATAAAAAAGATGTTGAAAAAATCGATTAATATTTGACATTAAATTTTTTTAACATTAAATAGTTCGTTTTGTTTTTTTTTTTTTTTTTTTTATTCAAATATTGAGGAGATAGCTACTAAATTAAAATCAAATTTATTTCCATTATAATTTGTATTAATTTTATTTATATTTTTCAGGCTGTAACATGTCAGATTACGAGGCTGAAATTGACTCAATATTCAATAATATTCGAAGCTTAAGTCATCTAAAGTTGATATATCGGGAAAATATTAAAAGATATCATCCCGACAAAAATCCTGAAGATAAAAGAGCAACTGAAAAAACTCAGTATTTCATGAATATATATACATAAAATAAAAAGTATACATGAAATTGTAATAGAAGTGTTCGGCTTACTAGTTGTTCAAAAAATAAATATTTATATAAAACTATCTGATTAACCCGGCTTTGCTCGGGATTATTTTGACAATTTTTGAATGTTATCATTTGTTTGAAAAATATTGGAGTAAACTTTTGGTTGGAAGAAAAATTGGAGTAAATTTCAGGTTGGAGAAATGGCGGAAAAAAGCTTGAAAAAAGTTGGAGTAAATTTTTGGTTGGAGAAAGGTTGGAGAAATTTGTCCGCCATTTCTCCAACCATGGGTGATTTTCGTAAAGAGGTGGTGAAATGGCGGAGAAATGTTGGAAAAAAGTTGGAAGAAAGTTGGAGAAATATTTCTACCAGGGTGCATCTTTATTTTGACCTACACTTCTATCAATCTATCGGCTTGATGATTTTTTAAGCTAGTTGGTTTAAAAATATTATTGTTAATTTTTTTTCAATTTTTTGATTATGTTAAAACGCAAATAGATCATTTGGGACTATGGGGCGTTATCTCTCTTTTTTCAACTCTGTGATTGTATCTATAAGTGCATAGCAGCCACTACTGAAGCGCCGCCTGTTGACTTGAGTGCGTAACGGGCTATAATTAATAACTCGGTTCTTTATTAAGATAGGAAATTGAATAAACGCCTATAACGATCTACGAGATAAGCTCTTTGATTTAAAAAAAATTACGATGATCGGTTGGTTAGTTGCTGACATTATTTCTAATTTGGCTTTGCTTGGGATTATTTTTACAATTTCAAAGATGTTATCATTTGTTTAAAAGAATTAAAGACTTGCTAGCTCTAAATAATATTTCTATTCCAAACTTAAGGTTGAAAGTTAAATAAATTTCCCGTTATTTAATTTTCGATTTTTTGGTGGCAAATAAAATTGTATTTTTGTTAAATTTTCCTGCTAGTTTTTTTTTTACATAATGAATGTCAAAGTTGACAACTTCAACACATAAGAATAGGGGCAGAATACATATTTACGCTTGTCATTAAAAAAATTTTTACTACTACTATTTTTTAATTATCAGTTTGTTTTTCTTTACAATACGTATTACATACTATTGGATCCAAACTTTGTTTGACGATGGGGTTTACTTTCAACCTTAATTATTTGAATGGAATTTTCTTTTTTAACTTTTTAAATGAATTAAAAAGGTATGATGATATCTATTGAATAATTTCGCGTTGTTATTTTCATTATCATTAAAAACAGAATAGGAAATCTAAACCAAGGTTATCCAACAAAGAAATTATTATGTACTGAATTTCATTATTTTGAACGTTAACATTTTCATTTCATTACACATTTTCTATTGAATAACACATTTCATTAAAACCGAATATTTACCAAAATTTTTAAGCTTGTTTTGACCTACACTTCTTTTTGTCTATCAGCCTGATAATTCCTAAGCTAATATTATTGTTAATTTTTTTTCAATTTTTTGATTATGTTTAAATGCAAATAGATAAATCATTTAGGACTATAGCGCGTTCTCTCTCTTTTTCCACTTCTGTGATTGTATGAGTGTAAAGCACCCACTACCGAAGCGCTGCCTGTTGCCTCTGCCGCGTAACAGGCTATTATTTATAATAAATAATAACTCAGTTGTTTATTAAGATAGGAAATCGAATAAACGCCTATCACGATCTCCGTGATAAGCTCTTTGATTTAAAGGAAAAATCACAATGATCGGTTCAGTAGTTGCTGAGAACATAAGCAACGAAGTTTTTCATTTTCACATTTATATATATATATAGATTATAATATTCTGTGTTAAGGAGTGTAGGAGACTACAACACGGCCATGCAACGGCCGATGCATGGCGTAATTTTGCCATTAATGGGCTGCCATTAATGGGCCACTAATACGCCGGGCCTGGCACGTTACACCATTCTAATATTGGCTGCCATTATTGGCCCATTAACATTTGCCAAGATTGGCCCATTAAAATTTGCCAAGATTGGCCCATTAAAATTTGCCAAGATTGGCCCATTAAAATTTGCCAAGATTGGCCCATTAAAATTGACCAAGATTCGCCCATTACTTGCGAAATCAATTTTTTTATAAATAAAAATAAAAAAAATATTTTTTTTTTCAATTGCATATATAGATTATCGAGTCTAACTCTGTTTTTTTTTATAATAAATGTTTTTTTTTTCCTGTCTCTCGCCGGGCGCGAACTCTCGACCGAAAACCTAAACCTACACTAAACCTATGCTTTAACTAACTGAGCCACGAGCGCGATATATATATTTCGGAAGTTTTTTGTTCTCTTGTAGTAATTAAGTTCACTCGTAGACTCGGTAGACTTTTTTGAAGATGATTATTCAAATACAAATATATTTATTTATTCATTTAATTTTAATGCTCCATTGTTGATTTTTTTTTTTCTATTGTCTTGTTTTTTTTTTTGTCAAAAAATTGGCCGATGAACGGTAGCCATTAATGGCCAGCCATGAATTTGCCATGAATTGGCCGATGAACAGTAGCCATTAAATGGCCAGCCATGAATTTGCCATGAATTGGCCGATGAACGGCAGCCATTAAATGGTCAGCCATGAATTTGCCATGAATTGGCCGATGAACGGTAGCCATTAATGGCCAGCCATGATTTTGCCATGATTTGGCCGATGAACAGCAGCCATTAAATGGCCAGCCATGAATTTGCCAAGGATCGGCCAATGAACGGCAGCCATTAAATGGCCAGCAATGCATTTACCATGAATTGGCCGATGAATGGCAGCCATTAAATGGCCAGCCAATTAATGGCCAGACGTTGGCCAAGACAAGACTGCCAATCTTGGCAACACAATAATGGACCGATCGTTTGCCAAGTATATCCCATTAATGGCCCTTGCTTGGCTACCAATCATGGGCTGCCGTTTATCGGCCAGTGTATAGCCATGTTTCCATGCTTGGCGATTCCTACACGGGTAAAATAACAGGTGAAAAAGGAGTTAATGAACGCACCAGATTAACAGAAATATATGAAAAAAAAAGATCAGAGTTAGAAATTGAGCACGAAAAAGTACGTCAAAAATTCGAAGAAAAAAAAAATAAGGTATGTAAATGAAATTTATTTTTAATTAGTTTTTTTGTTCATTAAAATTATATTAACTTTGTAATTTTCTATTCAGGTTAAATTAGCACTAAAAGCAGAGTTTACTAGTCGGTGGTAAGAAAAATATAAAATCATCATTTAAAATATTTCATTTAAAATTATGAAATTAGCTAGACACTTTTGTTTTGAAGCAAACCAAGTCTATTATAAATCAAAACGAAACAGTGTCTAAAAATTAGACACTTTTGTTGTAAACGAAGTCTATTATAGTATGAAGCAAGACGCAATATTGTCTAAAATTTAGACAATTTTGTTTTGAATAGAATCAAATCATTTATGAAGCAAGACGACATTGTCTAAAATTTAAACAATTTTGTTGACAATGAAACCAAACCCGTTATAAAGCAAGACGCAATAGTGTCTAGAATTTAAATAATTTTGTTTTAGTACAAACCAAATCTGTTATAGACGACTTTGTCTAAAATTTAGACAATATTGTTTTTAATAAAACCAAGTATGTTATAAAGCAAGACATTGCCTAAAATTTAGACACTTGTTTCTTTTCAAGACAAATATATTTATTAAATAAGAAAAAAAAAAATTGATTCAATTCCTGCAATTGTTTTAAATGAAGTATATTAGTCGTTTGAAATGAATTTCTTTTTACTGTATTTGATGTTTCTAATACTCGAATTGAACTTAAAAAATAAATAGTCGAGGATTTTTTTTGTCTTCAAGAAGACATATTTTTTTCTTCAATCAAACCGCTTTTTATTTCTTTCGAATGTTTTTTTTTTCCTAGACAAAAATTTCTATTTTGCAGAAATTTTTTTTTACAGTGTATACTCATTTGTTTTATCAAAATAAATATTTCATTTCCAAGTTTATAAATACACTCGAAATATGAAGAAAAAAAAAACAAAAATTACCAGTTTATTTGATAGTTGAGATGACAAAAAATAGTATGAACATTCTTCAGTTTTTTTAAAAATATTTTCTTGGTTTTTATCTGAAAAATAATGATGGTATTGAAAATATTTATGTCAAATTAATATTAAATAAAATATTTGTGTTAAAATATTTTGCCAAGTTCAGAGATTTAAAAATTTGACATAAAAATAAATTCTCGTTGAATCAACTAAAACAAGTATAAAACAATAGTATTGATTAAAATAAGTGAAATGACAAAAAAATATCTTGATGATTTCATTGGGAAATTGGCAATGCATTATAAAGATTAATACAAGAATGATCTATTTGAAAAAAAAATTTTTATTATTATTATTTGTGAAGAAATTAAATTATAAATTATGTCCGATTTACACGGAGAGAAAAATATATGAAATTTTCATATACAGTATATAAAAGTTGCACAAAATCTGCTGGTATATGAGAATTTCATATACTGTATATGGAAATGTCATGTATAATGAAAAAATCATATACTCGGAATTCTTCAGCTCAAAGCGAAATTCTCATATAAAAAATTCCATTAGTACAATATATATTAAAAAACAATTGATTTTTTTAAATTTAAATTATGGGAAGGTATAAATTTATTAAATTTTTTTTCACTAATCTATATTTTCTTATTATTTATTTAATAACTATTAAATCATAATTTTATTACAAATATTTTAAAGAATAGAATAGAAATACAAACAGTATTCTTTATCTAATCTTTCTAATTCATTAATAATTTGGTCAAAAATTATACCATACTTCGTAGTATTTTTGTCTAATGAATGAAATAACATTAAAAGGCAAACAAGCTATTTTAAAAGAAACAGCACTACACTTCGATATAGTTCTATGCAATCCCAGCGAATTATTTGTTTTATAATCGTAGTACGAAATATACAATGGAAATCGAATTTGCTCTTTATCGATTTTCATATTTTCTCACCAAGAACCTTGTACTATATTAGAAATAATATTTCCAGTGGTGTTAGAATTTTCGGGATAATACAGATGGAAATTTCGAACGAGGTTTAAATGAAAGTCCTCACGAAAATTTGTTATGAGATATGTGGTTATTTTTTCGGCCTTGAATAGTTTCTGAGAAAAAAAATCAAATATTTGATTTTTATTTTTTTATTTCAAATTTTTTTTTTTTCTAATAAAACTATTGAAGATGGGAAAAAAACTCACAATGTGGGCGATAGAGTTTTTTGAGACGCAAAATATAAGCCTAATATGAAGTCTTTATTCCAATTCTTCGTTGAGTCATTCATTGCCTAATTTTCCAAAATTGTTTAAAAACTGATTTGAAATGCTATATCTTTTAGGATAATGAAAACAGAAACATTGTATTAGGCGTAATTGAAAGTTCTTCAGAAGCTCTGTTACGTTATATGTGGGTTTCGTTCGCCCTTGAATAGTTTTTGAGAAAAAAAATTAAATATCCGATTTTTTTTTCTATTTTAACGTTTTTTTTTTTTCTTCAAAAACTATTAAAGATGGATAAAAAACCCACAATGCGGGCGATAGAGTTTGCGAAGACGCATCATTCAAGCCTAATACGATGAATTTCCTTCACTTAGTTCGTAAGTTATGAACGTTTTTTTTTTTTCGTTATAAAATACAATACTGCGGCTGAGCCTATGGCTCCTAGTCTCCGTAAAATATATACCTCCTCATGTCTAAGAGTTTGAAGTCTTCTCATAACAGCATTTGTTTCTTTTTCCTACAAAACTCTAATTTTGTTGAAAAAGTTATAAAAACATCACAAACAAATCAATTAAAAACAATTAAAAATACAGTGTCATTATATTTTTCTAGTAAATCACGTTCTTGCATTGCTTGTTCTTAAAAAATTACTAAATATCTTTGACTACGAGTTAATCCTTATATTGTACCATCAGCTCCTTCACGATTATCACCATTAGGACACTCGGAAGTTTCCGGCAATGCCATATTCCCAGAATCACCAAAAAATCTAAATAATACTTAAAAAACAAATTATAAACAAATAACACAATAATATCTTTGTAATCATACTTACATATTTTTACTTGAAAGACGTTCAACCAATTTATTATTATAAAATTTTGATTCATGTTTTTTACCATCCAATGATGTTTTTTGATTTTGAAAACGTATTTTTCTTTTTCATGTTTACGTTTTAATGATTCAAGTTTTTTATCTAAGTCCTTTTTTTTCACGTATTATTTTATTATTCATTAATTGTTCTAATGATTCAGCAGTAATATCATCACCAATTAATACAACATTATTTGATACAATTGTTTGATTTAATAAATTATCAAGTTAATTTGTACTTTGTTCACTAACAACATCATCTTGTTCTGTTATTTCAGATGTATTTACACCAGCTACTATTTGTCGTCCAAGTAAATTACCCGATGATGTTAAAATTCCTGATAAATCATGTGATGATTGCATTCTTTTTGTCTTGACATTTCATAATAGAATCATCATGAGTTTTTTGTATCAACTGTTGTTGTCGTTGTCGTTACGATTGGACTTTAACTTGTTAAACGACTTGGTGAATTTTTTTCAATTTATTTAATGATGATGCAGAGCCTTCTTCTTCATCGGTCAAGTATTTTTCTATCAAATTTAAATCTTTTTAAACTTGGCAAAATATTTTAACACAAATATTTCAATTTAACATTAATTTAACATAATATTTTCGTTACTAACAGTATTTTCACTAAAAACGAATTTTGGAATAGGTAATTCAACAACTTCAGGCTTAGCAACCACATAATTTGTCAATAATTTTTGTTTTGAGTTAATAAAAATATTAATAATTAATTAATTGTTTTTTTTTTTTTTATGATCGAAAAAAATGTTCTAGCAGTTTAAAGACTGCTCATATCGAGAAAACAAAATTTTTTGATATTTATACTGCCAGTTGTGAGAAAAAAACAATTTTTATTTTTGTTTTTTTAAATGACTGTAAATTGAACATTGAGTTGCTGATCATATATTCATTTATTATCTTGAATTACTCAATTTTACACGTCAACGTTCCTTTTTTTTCATCACTTGATGAATCATATGAGTAATATGACTAAAATTTCTTCCTTTTTTTTTTTAGGGAATTTTAATTTCCTATTGTTTTCGCTTTTCTTCTGGACCCCCCTTCCCCCCAACCATGGTAGACACCACCCCTAAAAAATTTTTTAAGTCCCTTAATCTCAATCGTTAAATATGGAAAATATAGAAAAAACACTGAATCCAAAGAAAAAAACAATAAATATGGGAAAATATCAGTAAATATAAAGAAAAATATAGAAAAATATAGAAAAATAGATACAAGGAAAAATTACTGAATATAAAGGAAAGTACGATAAATATGGAAAATATCAGTAAATATGAAGGAAAAATCACTGAATATAAAGAAAAATACGATAATTATAGAAAACCATCAGGAAAATATCAGTAAACAAAAAGAAAATATAAAAAATATAGGAAAATATCAAGGAAAAATTACTGAATTCAAAGAAAAGTACAGTAAATATGAAATATATCAGTAAATATGAAGGAAAAATCACTGAATATAAAGATAAAAACGATAAATATGAGAAAATATCAGTAAATCTCTGGTTGAAATAATTTCTCGGTAAAATTCCGGAAAAACTCCGTAAAATTTCGGAAAAACTCCGTAAAACTCCGGAAAGCTCCGGATTATTCCGTAATTTTTTTAAGTGAGCCAATTCTGGAATAATCCGGAGAATTCTGGAGTAATTTCATCAGTGTACCCAGGTAGAAATTCAGTCTCGTAGCAAACAAGCTGCGAGGTTCTTGCGCGATATACAATGTTGCAGCAGTCCAATTCACAGGGCATTACAATTTAGGGCTTTTTTTCACCACTCACAGCGCTTGTGAAGCTTTTGTATGTAAAATCTATATAAAAAAAATTTTTACAAGCGCCATCAGCGGCAAAAAAAAGCCCTAAATTGTAAAAAATTTGCCCCGTGAATTGGACTGCAGCAGCATCGCAAAAACGCATGTAGCGAGCGAGCTGCAAGCAAGTTTGTGGACACATATTAGCTTGCAGCATCATTGCACAAAAAATTTTCAACCCTACGATGTCAGGTACGGTTAGGTAAAATTGCGATGATTTTTTGGGGAGGGGGGGGGGGGGTAGGTCATACATAGTAAAAAATGTAAAATTTAATATTTTTTGGACGTCAAAATCGATCTACACTTTTTTAAATGTTAAATTCAACATTTTATTAAGTGTTAAATTTTAACACTTAAAAACGTTTAGACAAATGTTAAGAATTAACACTTGAAAAAATGTTAAAATTTAACACTCAAAAAAGTGTAGACCGATTTTGACATCCAAAAAAATGTTAAAAATTTGCATTTTTTTTTTTTTTACTTTTTAAAAAAAATGTAAATGGTCTTGAAAAAAAATATGCATATTAAGATGATTGTGTTCCAACTTATTTATTCCAATTTTTTCTTAATTATAAAATTACAAACAATCACAACAACTATTGTTATTAATATTAATATTCACAAATTTAGGTATTTGTAATAAAATGGAAATATAATATAAAAAAAAAGTTGACACAAATGAGCAAAATCATAAGTTATAACCTAAAAATATGACATATTGATAATAAAAAGTAAATAATTATTTATTTCGAATGGATATGATCTCGATGGAACAAAGAAAAGATGAACTGAAGTTTAATGTTACTTATGTTTTGTAACTTTTTAGTGTTCCGTAGGACACTTATGTTTTCACTTTTCGTGTGACTTTTTGTTATTTCGCGATAAAAATAAAAGTTATAAATCGAATTGGCTTCTATGAAGCCCATTAGGTTCCATTTTTTTCCCCAAAAGCAATCATCGTATTTATTTTCAATTTTTGGCCTCTATCAGTTGTGATAGTGCCATTTTTCTACAGGGTCCAATTTCAAATATTGACGGATCGGATCCGGCAATGATTCAATCGACGACGCTTCATGTGTAGACTCGCCGATATTTTTTTGAAATTTTTTGGTCGTTTATTTTTTTTTTTATTAAACAAAATGTAGTGTCAGAATTTGTTTTTGCAAGATATTTTTTGAACCACCGAACCGAATTAGTTGATGTTAAATAATATTTATGTTTTTTTTTTTTCCCAAAAGCAATCATCGTATTTATTTTCAATTTTTGGCTCTTATCAGTTGTGATAGTGCCATTTTTCTACAGGGCCCAATTTCAAATATTGACGGATCGGATCCGGCAATGATTCAATCGACGACGCTTCATCTGTAGACTCTCCTATATTTTTTTGAAGTTTTTTGGTCGTTTACTTTTTTTTTTATTAAAAAAAATGTAGTGTCAGAATTTGTTTTTGCAAGATATTTTTCGAACCGCCGAACCGAATTAGTTGATGTTAAATGAAATTTATGTTTTTTTTTTTCCCAAAAGCAATCATCGTATTTATTTTCAATTTTTGGGCCTTATCAGATGTGATAGTGCCATTTTTCGACATGGCCCAATTTCAAATATTGACGGATCGGATCCGGCAATGATTCAATCGACGACGCTTCATCTGTAGACTTTACGATATTTTTTTGAAATTTTTCGGTCGTTTATTTTTTTTTTATTACACAAAATGTAGTGTCAGAATTTGTTTTTGCAAGATATTTTTTGAACCGCCGAACCGAATTAGTTGATGTTGAATGAAATTTATGTTTTTTTTTTTCCCAAAAGCAATTATCATATTTATTTTCAATTTTTGGGCCTTATTAGATTTAATATTTCCATTTTTCGATAGGGCTCAATTTCAAATATTGACAGATCGATTCCGGCAATGTTTCAATCGACGACGCTTCATCTGTAGACTTTACGATATTTTTTCGAAATTTTTCGGTCGTTTATTTTTTTTTTATTACACAAAATGTAGTGTCGGAATTTGTTTTTGCAAGATATTTTTTGAACCGCCGAACCGAATTAGTTGATGTTAAATGAAATTTATGTTTTTTTTTTTCCCAAAAGCAATTATCATATTTATTTTCAATTTTTGGGCCTCCTTAGATTTAATATTTCCATTTTTCGATAGGGCTCAATTTCAAATATTGACAGATCGATTCCGGCAATGTTTCATTCGATGACGCTTCATCTGTAGACTTTACGTTATTTTTTTGAAATTTTTCGGTCGTTTATTTTTTTTTTTTTATTAAACAACAGAAAGAAACAACTCTAGAAAATAAAACAAAACAAAAAAAATAGTCATTTATTTTACAACAAAATGAAAAAACAAACAACAAAAAAAAAATAAAAAATCCTACGGAACACTTAGGGTGCACCTTGGGGGACTTGACTATATTTTTTAATTATATTATTCATTTTTATAACATGTATTAAACTTATTTCGGTAACACAAAGTTTTTTTTCCCGTCGTTTACTGATTGAACTGATAGAAATTAGCAGCGAGGAAAAATAATTAACGCAACTCGCGAAACCTAGCGGTCGTCTTTCAACTAAATAAATTATTATGTAGCCTCGCAACAACCTCGCAGCTACATAAGTCTGCAAGTCTCGCAGAGCAGAGCAAACAGCGGACATGCTGCAACATTTAATCTCGCAACCTAATACTGAATTTCTACCTGGGTATTCTCAAAACGACAATTTAAAGTTTTTAGACGACGCCATTAGAATGATTTGAAATCGATGCAATTTTAAAGGGCTTTTTCCATGTAGTCGGTAGTCGACAATCTGTGGCAAGATTACGATATTCATGGCAACAAAATTTTTATGACTAAAATTGGAACGTCATTTTGAGCAAAAAATAATGGCCACAACAGAATTTCGATATCTCGAATGGGGGAAGGAAAAGATGTGGATAAGTAAAATATCTAGCTAAGTAAAAAATAAAGCTATTGTTTCCTCTGTAAAATTTTTTTAAAAATTTATTATTAGTAAAAAATAGCAAAATAATAAAAAATTAGTAAACAAATTTCGATATTTTTCACCTTTAAAGCTAAATATCTCGAAAAATATTAAAGATACAATATTGCTGTTCAATCTACATTATTTCTCGTGAAAGATACTATTAAAATCGATCCTGAAGATAATTTCTTCCCGAACCATTTATTTATTGAAAAAATACCAAAAAAAAAAAAAAAAATCGATATCTTGTTTCTTCGAAATCTCGGAAAATATTCGAGATATCAAAATTCTGCTGCGGCCATTATCTTTTTCACGAAAAAAGCATACAAGATCTGTCATAAAATTTTGTCGCCACGGATATTGCCTTTTTTTAATTCACGTTTCCATCAAGTTATTTGAAAAAGAAAGTTACGTGACTGTTTGGACATCAGTTTTCTGTCTAATATATATTGTAACGAAATTTATTATATAGGATGACCTCTTAGTAGCTCTGAACCGCCAGGTTTCGCAAATCGCGAATAACTTTCCGGAAAATTAAAATAAAAAAAAAATAAAAAATGCATAATTTTCTACGATAATTAAACTTCAATTCAATCTTGGAGCATTTTCGAGATTAGAGACACCCTTTTCCCCCTATAATTAATGAACGCCGCGAGTAGAATAAAAAAAATTTTTTTTTCCCCCGAAAATCACGAATAATTTTTTGGAAAATAAAAATAAAAAAAAAATAAAAGACGCATAATTTTCTACGATAATTTAACTTCAATTCAATCTTAGGGCATTTTCGCGATTAAGCCACCCTTTTCCCCCTATAATTAATGAACACCGTGAACTAGAAATTTTAGGGACTCGATACGAACGTATTTGAAAAAAAAAATCATTTCAAGAATATTTTATTTTGTCTGAGCGCGTGAGAGTAAGATAATAATAATAATAAAAAATAAAAACCGATTCATTCTCTTCCTTCTTCAACACACAGCAATAAAGTAGTTCGACCGAGTCCCGAAAACGACCGAAACCTACCGAAACGCGCGCTATATACTGTACGAGTGCGTGAGACGTGACGGTTTTCTTCCTTTCTCATTTCTCCTCTTCCCGCTGTTTACCCCACTACTTCATGACTATTCCAAACTTTGACCTCAATTTACTTCTAAACTATTGAATTAAAAAAAACAAACATGAAGACTAAAAATTTTCTAAATTTTTTTCCCTACAACTTTTACTTGAACTTTTTCACCCTATTACCCTTTCCCTCCGAGATATCGCGAAAAAAAGACGTCTTATTTTTTTTCAACCCTTTCCCGTAATCGAATGCAACTTTCCTACCCACCAACCTATTTCTAATCTCCGGACGGAACCGCTCATATTTTTTTTTTCAGTTTTCCCCGACTATGACGACCTTTCAGATTTTTTGAGCAAACTAGTTTTAGCCAAATAGGTCTTGGATTATAACAAATACTTCTTGGATTATAAAAAAAATTCTCAAATAATAACAAAAATTTCTTGAATCATGGCAAAATGTTCTAATTTTTAGAAGTAAGGTTCTTGGATTATAACCAAGTAGGTCTTGGATTATAACAAAATGTACGCGATTTTAGAAGTAAGCTTCTTGGTTTATGAAGTATTTGTTATAATCCAAGAAAAATATTGAACAAATCAAGAAAAAAAATTCTTTTACATAAATAAATATAAGAGAAAAAAAAAATTATGTTAACAATCATTTTTTTAATTGTTTTTTTTTTACTATTTGAACTTTGTTGGTCGATTTTTTTTTTTTTTTTTGTATCAGAAAATTTTGCCTGAGAAGTCACTTCAACTCCTGACACTAACGACGCTACCTAAATCTTCCTATTCTAATTCCAACGCTTTACCGACTTAACCACGACGCTATACGATTGTATACGACTACGATTTTATTCTCCTTATGATACTAAATTAATTAATTTAACAAAAAATAGCGCGTATATCGTTGGTATTTATATGGAAATGCGAACGCGCAAACATAGGCGTTCGCGAGAGAGGGGGCTGATAATCACGCAAATATAGCCTTAACTGCGGCTCTTAATTTGTTGTTAAATTAATAACTCAATGAATAATTAATAAAAATATCCGAAAATTAGCATAAAACTTCTTGATATACGGCTCAAGAATATTGCTACTGACAAGTTACTCGATTTTGAAATTTCTCCGACTGTTTTTTAGGTGAACCTGAGCTGAATGTAGCTAGACAGCTACTAAATATGACCATATATGTAATACTCCTATATTGCTAACAAAGCTCGATTCTTTCTCCATGAGCAACGGTGCAGACTCTATCGTCTTCCTTGTCGTGTGACGCTGCATCGGAGAATGTCGGAAGCTCACTCACACTATTATATCCAATTGTTGAATTTATTTGTATTGGTGAAAACAAAATTTTTACATCAAATGTAGTAGTGTGAGTGAGCTTCCGACGTTCTCCGAGTGTCACATGCATGCATCGAAAACACGACAATTACCGTTATATGAAATCCTTTCCGGTAGAAATTCAGGTCAGGTTCGGATCAAGCCCTGATCAGGCTTGCCTGATTTCAAATCAATCTGGATCAGATACTGGATCCGAACAATCAGGATGTAACGCTTTTTCGTAAGGTTTGGATCCAGAATGGATCAGGATACCTGATCAGGCTGTAGTAAAGATACATGATCCATAATGGATCCAGATACTGGATCGAACCTGATCAGGATGTAACGCTTTTCGTAGGTTCGGATCAGAATGGATCAGGATACCTGATCAGGCTGTGGTAAAGATACATGATCCATAATGGATCCAGATTCCGGATCAAAACTGGATCAGGATACATGATTTATTCAAAAAATTAATAATTTTCAAATTTATTTTTTTAATTTGAAATCTAACGCTCAACAGAATACAGATAAACTTTATTATTACAAACTGACCTAATTGATAATTTACCTAACTAATTATTGCTACGACCGGGGTTCGAACCCTTCGACACGGGATTACAACGCAAGTACTTGACACGCTCGGCCATTGAGGCATTCGATAATTCGTACTAACTTTTTGTCCTCATAGGTTCTACAAATTGCCTGGTCAGGATAGCATCAGGCCATCTCTATTTTATCCTTAATAGGGATAGCCTGATCCATTCTGGAACAAGACTGGATCAAGAAAAAATTATTTGAAAAAAAAATAAATTCAATAATTTTTTCTTGATCAAGATTTGATCCAGAATGGATCAAGCTATTAAGGATAAAATACAGATAGCCTGATGCTATCCTGATCAGGCAATTTGTAAAATTCAAAGACGCAAATTTGATACTTTTTTCTTTATCCATTTTGGATCCAGCTAGCCTTACTCTATCCTTAATAGAGTAGCCTGATCCATTCTGGATCAAATCTTGATCAAGAAAAAATTATTTGAAAAAAAAATAAATTCAATAATTTTTTCTTGATCAAGATTTGATCCAGAATGGATCAGGCTACTCTATTAAGGATAAAATACAGATAGCCTGATGCTATCCTGATCAGGCAATTTGTAAAATTCAAAGACGCAAAATTTGATACTTTTTTCTATATCCATTTTGGATCCAGCTAGCCTTACTCTATCCTTAATAGAGTAGCCTGATCCATTCTGGATCAAATCTTGATCAAGAAAAAATTATTCGAAAAAAAAATAAATGCAATAATTTTTTCTTGATCAAGATTTGATCCAGAATGGATCAAGCTACTCTATTAAGGATAAAATACAGATAGCCTGATGCTATCCTGATCAGGCAATTTGTAAAATTCAAAGACGCAAAATTTGATACTTTTTTCTATATCCATTTTGGATCCAGCTAGCCTTACTCTATCCTTAATAGAGTAGCCTGATCCATTCTGGATCAAGACTGGATCAAGAAAAAATTATTTGAAAAAAAAAATAAATGCAATAATTTTTTCTTGATCAAGATTTGATCCAGAATGGATCAGGCTACTCTATTAAGGATCAAATACAGATAGCCTGATGCTATCCTGATCAGGCCATTCCTACTCTATCTTTAATAGGGGTAGCCTGATCCAATCCGGATCAGGACTTGATCAAGATGAAATTATTTAAAAATTAAATAAATTTAATACTTTTATCTTGATCAAGTCCTGATCCGGACTGGATCAGGCTATCCCTATTAAGGAAAAGATGTAGGTGCCTGATCCAGGCTTGATCAGGATGTGATAGAGTTACTTGAATAGGGATAGCCTTACGATATCCTGATCAGGCCTGGATCAGTGTTCAGGCTATCCTGAACAAGTTTCTACTCGGGTTATTGTAGAGATAGGACGTTAGCAATATAGGAGTATTACATATATGAATATGACTAGGTATCAACTGAGGCTAGTAGTGGGACTGTTAACGGGAATTTGTAGACTCAGGGCACATCTGAAAAGGATAGGACTAGTACGGGATGACACTTGTCGCAAGTGCACTTGCATGCAAGAAGGGGTGGAAGAAACAGCGAGTCACGTGCTATGCAATTGCAGTGGACTGGTCGAGCTTAGATTTCAATGCTTTGGAAAGCACTTTTGCGAACCCGAAGAGATCATGAAGCTATCAATGAGCGCGATCGCGGCGTTTGCTGTAAGATCGGGTGTAATGGTGGCTTAAGGGGAAATGAGGGGACGGCAAAATGGACTGGAGGTCTAATTGCCTATGCAGGCGCAGCGGTAACCGCACCCTAGTAACATAAAATAGAATAAATAAAATACTTGATGTCAAAATTGATATAATTTAATTAGAAATCTAATTGGAAACTAATTGGAATCTCATTAGAAAATTTTGAAAAAAAAATTAAACGCTTAAACTTTCCCGATTCAGAGATATTGTTAATCAAAGTTTGCAAAATTTATTAATATTTGACATGAACGTGAGGCCGAGTGGCAATGATGCGTTGCGCGCAGCTTTACACCTATCATATATATCACACACATTCATACATACATCCTGATAAAAATAAACTTATCTATGGAAATAAATTGAAATTTTTTTAAATCAAATCTTCCTAATATTTCTAAACACATTAATTATTTTAACGAATTTATTTTCAATATTTTTAACCGTTTCTTAAAGTCAAATAGCTGTCACAACAACAATCATCATACATTTGCACACACACAAGTATATATTGGCTGTTTTTAGCTGGGATTGGTACAGTATTAGGCAAAAATTTTAAACTACAATATAGACTGTTTGTTTCAATTATCACTACGCTGTGAACGAAACTTTCTATTCCGATTCTCGCGCGTCTACTTCCTTAAATGCGCACCCGACATAATCTTACGTATATGAGTTAACGCATCAAACTCGACAAGAAAAGCTGCGCGAGGGATATCCGAATTGGATGAAATTGCTTAAGTCAAGAAAGGATCTAAGTAGTCACCACTAAGTGCCACGGCACTGAATTCAGACACTGGGAAAAAATATCGTAGCTACATCATGAGTCATAAACGAGCTATCCGTTGATATTTTTAGCGGCTTGTATAAAACTGCCTGGACTTATTTGTGGTTTAATAATTTTTTTCTTCTTTTTTGAAATAAAATTGATGCTGATTTGCTTTTCATAAGAGCAGCGCTTGGCGTCGTCCAATAAATTTGTTGATCAACTGAACTTATTCATGAGATACATAGAACATTGCTAAATTATATAAAAATATTGTATTGCATTTTATCTCGATCGTTTCACTTTACTGCTATGTTATATTCTCTTGAACAGAACAATACGGAAAATACAGTATTCTGAAATCTTCCTAGATGCGCTTGATATGAGAAGCATACTAGAAGATTTAAGTCGAAAAAGTAATGGGCACACTCAGTATGAGATAGAAATGGGATAAGAGACGAAGTCAACTCTAAAAATAAAAATCCAATCCTACCACTATTAATAGTGTATGAATAAGTTAATCGTTGTTTATTATTATTATTATTATTATTATTATTATTATTATTATTATTATTATATATATATATATAAGCAAACTATCAAGGTGTATGTACATAATGTTATTACAAATCATCAAAACATGTGCCTCAGCAATCCACCATAAAGATAGTGTGACGGTCAGTCATCATTACACGGTACCACGAATCATTCCTTGTCTCTGTCTTTCGACACTGACGTTTTGTGGTAATTCAGGTGCCGTGTGCAAACCTTGGTATGACTAGGGCGAGCTTGCAGCACCAAGAGCCATTCGAATCCACTATCAGTGCGGTAAAGAAGTGTAACCGATTTCTATCATTTTCTCTGTGAAGTATATAGATTTAAGGAACTATTTACCTATCGATAAATATACAACGTTAGTCAAATCTGGTGAGTTTATTAGTTAAATAACTGTTCACTAACTTCAATATTTATATACCATATGTATATATGTAGTTTAAAGAAAATGTAATTGGCAATGTTATTGATTATCATAATATTATTCATATTGGCTAATATTATTTTAATTAATTAGTATTTTTATATATTAAATACGTATTAGTCTCCTTTGAATGAATAATAACGATAATTAAAATCTGCATCGACGAACAGTGTGAAAAAAGAACAAATAAGACGATACAATGTGAAATACTCCATTTCAGAATGATTATATTACTGGAGTGGTTGCGACAGCAAAAGATCGAATTATACATACGTAATACTCGTGCCATTGGGAAATTGCGTGTGGTATATCCTAATACGGCGTCAGCAGCATGTGTTCGTCTAACTCACACGAATACTATTTCCTGTTCTTTTTTCTTTCCATTCGATCTATAAGCCTTAAAAGTTGTGAAATGAAATTTGTCGTCTTCTATATTCTAGTAGATTTTGTAGAATTTTTACAAATCCTTTTAACAAAAATCGTTGCTGAAAAGTTAATCAAACAATTGCTTGGTCAATGGAATTCATGCGTTGTTAGTTAAGCTTAAAAATTTATAAGCCGATCATTCTATGATGTAAGATGATAGTCCTTCTGAGCTGCATGAGCGCAGACTCCGTGATAAAATTAAACCACGTCTAAATGACATTATTTTTGGGATAAAAAGCACTACATATATATATTCGGAGATATATTATTATGTTCTGTCAATAGAGTGGTGATAGCAAAGTCGATTTATTATTAATACGTTTGACTTCCCGAGCTAAAAAATCTCAGTCTTAAGGCATACTGTTTGACAATATTGAAAAAAAATTCCCTCTCACAGATTTTGATCAAAGAAGATATTTTTTAAGTGAAATAAAGATCTATTTTATCAAATTTTTTTTGTAATTTTCTACCACGATTTGACCGAGATAATGAAGGTCAAAGTTGACAACAATTTAACACTTTAACACACAAGCATAGGAAGCATCGGCACGTTTTCACTTCTATTGAAAAAACGCTTTCACAGAAAACCTTTATTTTACTACAGCTTATACTTCTTTCAATAACGAAAATAATTTTTAAAAAATCATCGATTTCTACCACGAATTTTGAAAGTTATTAATTATTTAAGACGAAAATTTAGGGTCAAAAACAGTCAAAAAGTACCAGGCGAAGCATTGAAAATCTGCTGAAATAGTATTAGTGTGTGTAAATACGAGGCGCCCTCACTCATACTTCTAAAGACGCGTCAGTAAAGTATACAAATTTTAGACATTAGAGGGCACTTATTATTTTTTTAAGAGCTATGGTTACAAGGGTGCCTCTTTGAACCCAAAGAATTATCCTACCTTGGGATTTACATACTGCCTTAAAAATGTCGAAGTCTTAAAACAGTCTTTATTTGTCCAACTAGAAAAACTTCGGAAGACTTCCAATTTAAGACCTCAGGCTTACGAAGTCTTCCATTTAAAGACTTCGTAAGCCTGAGGTCTTTCAGAGGAAGTCTTCCATTTCAAGACCGTAGGCTTCCGAAGTCTTCCATTTTTTTATTTTTTTTTTATTTTGAGCCGTAAAAAAAGCAAAAAATAAAAACCTACGAAGGAACGATCATAGGTCTCTGGTGTGAAAGTCGGATAGGCTAACTACTCAGCCATTTGTTCATTTGATATTGATAGAGATTATTTACATTATAAACTTTTGACTTCTAATTTTTGTTATTTGAATCAATTTTATATTATAAATACTTGAACAAATATTTAAAGTAGGATTTAATTTAGATCTATTAAAATTTGAAGAACTTGATTTTTTTTTCTTAAAAAAAATATATAAATTTTAAAAAATTATTATTATTCTTGACATTTTTAAGACTGAGATTCTTTAGCTCGGGATATTATACATATATATAAATTACTAGTTGAGGTTTAGGTTTCCTTATCTTAAATGAGTGAGTCATTAGTAGAGCTAATTTCGGTCGTGGTTTGTCGATGGTCAAGGCTTTTTTTGTTACTTTTTTTTGTATTGCAAAAGCTAAGAAAGCTATGTTTTCTCCGCCTTCGTAAATATCAAATGTTAAGCTTTTCATTTTCTACATGTTTTCATTCTATAGAATGAATATATTGCTCCTAAAAGATTTTTTGAGTTCTAAATATTCATTCTCTATTTTTCTTGTTTACGGTTTCTTCTTTCGTTTTTGTTTGTCCTTATTTTATTTTATTTTTTACGCAATTTATTTTTTGTGATTTATTTATTTATTCATTCATTTATTTATTTATTTATTTGTTTATTTATTTATATATTTATTTATTCATTCATTTATTACGTAGGCGAAGCCTATTCACTATATAAATTTAATAAAATGGTCATATCTCCTAAAATAATATAGTTAGAAAGTTCGTATTAGAACCAAATTAAAGATTATGAAAAATGCTATCATCGGGTATATGAGATAAATTATTATAATTATTTATTTATTAGTTATCAACAATAGAAGAATTTCCAAAAATTTTAAACAGAAAATATTAAGAAAACTAAAAACAAATCGTCGATGCGATTTTTTGCCTAGACTTTTAAAATTGCAACATCTATATAAGGGATAGTTTTTTTTTTGCTATTGTTAGAAATTTGTTAAGTAACAAAAAAACAAAATTTCTGTTTTTTTATACCTCTTATAACTTTTTAAAAAAGGAACTTATATACTTCCATTTGGTCTCAAATTGTTGGTCTTTTGAATACCAAGAGCCACACTGTCTTGATAAAAAACGCTCTGAATTCGCGTTAATTAGTTATCAACAATTGTTTATAATAATAAGTATTGTCTGGTATGTTCTAATAAAAAATAGCCATGAAGGATTGCTTTTAACGATTTTTTAGAAGAGAGTGTGGCTCTCAGAAATTTGATCAGGAATTTTTTGGGCTTTACAAATTTTTTTTATGTTTGTTTGTTCAAAAGTTATTGAAAGTATAAACAACTAACAATTTAAATTTTAACACGATTTTTTGACAAAAAAGGGATGCGCGCATGCGTAAAAGTTTCTTTGCTGTGGTTATCGATAAACTAGTTTGCTTGATCGATAAAATAGTTATTTAAATTATCACGTTAATAAAAAAAAAAAAAAATTGCCATGGAAAAATTTTTATAAATAAAAGTATTAAACAAAATGGTATGAATAAAAGATTTGTTTAGTTAAAAAAAAGTAAATTGGACGGTTTATTTTTTTAATATTTGTATTGATTTATTTCTTGAACAAATCTAATAAAATCATTGATATTAACACCTACATGAAGTATAACCTCAAATTTGTTTTATCTGTATTTTGATTTGTGTACATAATTTGACAGGGCACGTCAGGGCAAAAAAAAAAAAAATTCAATCATATACTTAATTTAAAATTGTAAAAAAAATTGTAATAAATAAAAAATGTAATGAATTTAGAATAATCGAGATAAACCACACGAGCTTTCGCCGGAGTTTTGAAAATTTTCAATTTTCAATAGAACGAATTCTTTACCAAAAAATTTGAATTTTTATTTTTTTTTCTAGTTCAATATCGTTAGTAGTTGATAGTAGTAAAATTTTTTTTGATACTAGTTCAAAAATAAAAGTCTTAAAATTTTTATTTTTTTATAATATGTGTCGGAATTAATAACTTCTCTTTCAAAACTAGTCGAATTTGTTTGAAAAAGTAATTAAAATAATTATAAACTCATATTTTTTATTATTTATTTATTTATTTATTTATTTATTCATTTATTTATTTATTTATTTATTTATTTATTTATGATTATTCATTTATGATTATTTATTCATTTATTCATTTATTTATTTATTTATTTGTTTATTTATTCATGATATTTTCACAGCAAAATACTATTTTTAATTTGATATTGAGATATTGCAGGTCAAATTCTAGCGCGGACTTTAGAAGTTAACTAACCTTAAAAACAAAGTGTTTTGCTTTCTCGTGATATGAAGAGGAGCGTAATCACATGAATGTGATCATACACAATTGTGTTTTAATTGAAATATTTATGAAATATGCAATAAATATAAAAGAAATATTATTTATTGTATACTTATATATATTATATAGAGCATACCAGGTCATCGGTCATCCTTCAGATTCAACTGTTAATTTTTTTTTATTTTGACGGATGTTCGTCCTCAAAACAAGCTTATTTTTTTATTATTTTTTTCACCAGTTGAAGTATTATAGAATAATTTTTTTTCAACTCTCGAGAATTCAACAATTTAATGATCTAAAGAACTAACTAAACGCTCCTTTTAATTTTTTTTTTTTTTTTTAATGATACCCCGGTAGAAATATGTGTCGAATTTCGTGTGGCTCGTCATACTGCGGTGACACTGTATTTCTACAATAAGCCGCAATAGATGGCAGTATAGAGAATTCCCAAAGCTTGTAATTTATTTTAATAATTTAAAATACTGTTGGCTAAAGAAAAGATAAAGCTCAGGAATTATTGTAGACATAGATGTTATGTTATAAGCTACATCTTGTAATTTAATTTTATCAATCAAAACACTGTAGGAAAGTATATCTACAAAAAAAAGATGTCACTCGGGAATGAATGTAGACAGAAAAGTTATGTTGAAAGTTACATCTCTTCCTTAGCTACTTCTTGTCTTCAGTACTTTTATTTATTCTAATAATCAAACTGCTAAGGATAAGCAAAGGTGAAGCTAATCAATGAATATACACTCAGAGAAGGATATCTTAACTGTTAACATACGTATGTTTATAGTTAACATACGTATCTTTACGCGGCCAAATATTTTGATGCGCCAGTCTACTTCTTGTCATCTTTTTTTTTTGACATTATATTGTGATACTATTCTAATTGTAATATAATATAATATGTACTCGTGTTGTTATAAATTTATTTAAATTCATTCATTCTTAATTTTACATTCAATTTTCATATTTACATACGTAAATGTCTTCAACTATCAGCCTAACCTTCAAATTGTGTCAATTACAGATATCTTAATAGTTAACATACGCATATTAACTATTAAGATACGTATGTTTAATGTTAATATATACATCTTTGATGTAAACTTATCAGCCACCACCCATTTTAACATGACATATGTTAACATTAAACAGGATATGTTAACTGTTAACATATCCTTCTCTGTGTGTAGACAATGAAATTATGTTGTTAAGCTACATCTATTCACGAGTTACAATTGTCCTCAGTATTCTAATTCATAAAAATTAATTAATTCTCCCATTTTAGACCGAAAAAAAGCATTGAGTGTGAGCCTGCCTATAACTCATGAATATTTAGAACTCGACTCCATCGCTATATATCGGTATTTATTGCAAGCAAGCAATCTTTGAAAATTTGGAATGACGTCGATCTCACCTTGATTAGCGTCACCTTTCAAGGTCCGATTTGAGCCCGGGCCACCGAAATCGACTGCTATTTGACATCGAATCGATATTGAATTTTTACCTGGGTACAATTGAATGGAAGTTCTAAAATCGTAAAAATAATCCTGAGCAAAGTAACTATTCATATGTGATTATACAAAATATGATTTATAGAAATTTTTTATGAACTTTGCTTACACATAACAGAGCCCTAATAAATATCACGTCGAGGTTGTTCAATTTTTTTATCTTAACGATAATACATTTTTTCACAATATTAAAATCACTTTTATAATTTAATATTCCATATATTTAATTGTCATAATTTTTAATTTTCATTACATATGTGACATTACTGACCGTTATAATTGATATCGTTGTTATTTTTCAGTTTAAATACAATGCCTTTCAAACCAGTAGAACACCCAAAATGCCCGAAATGCAGCAAATCAGTTTATGCTGCTGAGGAGCGAGTTGCAGGAGGACTAAAATGGCATAAAATGTGCTTTAAATGTGGTAAGTATATGTGTGATATGTATGCAATAAAGTAACTTCATTAACCGACCGGAAGAAAAAAATTTTTCCTTTACTATGTAACTATTATACGTATCACCCTACTATCGAAACATAGCTCAGTCGTGTCATCGCAATATTAAAAGTAGTGATGTCCTCGTAGAAAAGTCATATCTCGTTTATATATCAATTTCGACAGATACAGAAAAAGTTAAAATATATATAAAATATATATTATGTTTATCAAGAAAAAAATTTTTTTAAGCTGTCAATAAAAAATATGTTTTTTTTTTCTTTTCGAAAACTATTTTTTGCAGTTCTAGCTTTAAATGTATTGAAAAAACCATTATAATTTTCCAGGTAATTATTCATGGATAATATTTATTTTATATATATTATGTAAGTTAACATGTGTGTCGAAATTGATTTATAAACGAGATATGATTTTTCTACGTACGGGCCTTGATATAAGTGAAGCGAGACAAGACGAAGCTCCGAGTAGGAATTGTCAAGACTCACAACACGGCCTTGCATTGGTTCACTGATGATTGTTAGCCAGACATAGACTATTTATGATATATACTTGATATGATGCATGGTTTTGTCAATGCAAGCCTTGGTAGATCTCGAATGGCCAAGTATTGTGGCCACCCGTGTAGGAATCGCCAAGCATGGAAACATGGCCATACACTGGCCGATAAACGGCAGCCCATGATTGGTAGCCAAGCAAGGGCCATTAATGGGATATACTTGGCAAACGATCGGTCCATTATTGTGTTGCCAAGATTGGCAGTCTTGTCTTGGCCAACGTCTGGCCATTAATTGGCTGGCCATTCAATGGCTGCCGTTCATTGGCCGATCCTTGGCAAATTCATGGCTGGCCATTTAATGGGTACCATTCATCGGCCAATTCATGGCAAATTCATGGCTGGCCATTTAATGGCTACCGTTCATCGGCCAATTCATGGCAAATTCATGGCTGGCCATTTAATGGCTACCGTTCATCGGCCAATTTATGGCAAATTCATGGCTGGCCATTTAATGGCTACCGTTCATCGGCCAATTCATGGCAAATTCATGACTGGCCATTAATGGCTGCCGTTTATCGGCCAATTCATGGCAAATTCATGGCTGGCCATTTAATGGCTACCGTTCATCGGCCAATTCATGGCAAATTCATGGCAAATTCATGGCAAATTCATGGCTGGCCATTAATGGCTACCGTTCATCGGCCAATTCATGGCAAATTCATGGCTGGCCATTAATGGCTACCGTTCATCGGCCAATTCATGGCAAATTCATGGCTGGCCATTAATGGCTACCAACCATCAGCTCATTTTTGACAAAAAAAAAAACAAGACAATAAAAAAAAAAAATGATCATACAGTTGCTGAAGCAACTGTGCCTTCCCTGCGGGGGGAATTTTAATTTCTTCTTTAATATATATCGAAATTCGTGACTACAAATTTATTTCATTCTCTATCGTTACAATGATTATTGTTACAACTAAAATTTATTTAATTTTCATTCATTTTGCTTGTTCCTTCTAATGGGTCATCTCCATGTCCAGAATCGCTTTCTTCTAACCTTTCAAACTCTCCGTTTTTATTCATTTTGTTGTACTATGATTTTAGCCTGTCAATGTTAAATATTTATTACAAAATTGTCGAGTTCGATTGTATTTATTTTATTTACTTTTTTCTCTCGGTTGAATCAAGGTTTAACATTTTAGTTGTTGCTGAAGTCGTCGTTATATTTTTATTTTTTTTATATTCATTTATTTTCAATTTCTTTGATGCTATCACATCACCCTTTTTTCCCTAGAAATTTCCTGCCTCTTCATTCCATAAAGTTAGTCTAGTCTAAAATATATTTCCTTTGGTAAATTCATTATCTTTGTTTAGTTCAATCAAACTTTTTTTCATTTAAATTTTATTTTACTTCATAATCACTGTCGTCTTCTAATGTTATTGTTCTTTATTTTAATAACCGTCCTGACATTGCATATATAAATTCCACTTTATTTCTTTATTATTTATTGATGGGTATTGTTCATTAATTTTTCTCACTAATCCTCCAGTGATCGTATATATTTTGTTTAACTTGAATATTTAATAATTTATCATGTTAATAATTTTTTTTTAAATCTTTTTGTTGAAAAATATTTTAATAATATTTTCCGATAATTATCGTATTTTTCTTTATATTCAGTGATTTTTCTATATTTTCGTTTATTCGTTTCTATATTCTTTATTTTTCTATATTTTTCTTCATTTTCCATATTCATTTTGTTTAAATTAATTAAGAGACTTAGAAAATTTTTGGGGGGGGGAGGGCATAATTGATATGCTCCCTTATTTATCGTTTTGTTCTTTATATTCAGTCACTTTTCTATATTTTCCTTTATATTTACCGATTTTTCTTTGATATTTTCCTATATTCTCCTCTATATTTACTGATATTTTCCCATATTTATCGTTTTTTTCTTTATATTCAGACACTTTCCTATATTCTCTTTTATATTTACTGACATTTTCCCATATTTCTCGTTTTTTTCTCTATATTCAGTCACTTTTCTATATTTTTCTTTATATTTACTGATATTTTCCCATATTTATCATTCTTTTCTTCATATTCAGTCATTTTTCTATATTTTCCTTTATATTTACCGATTTTTCTTTGATATTTTCCTATATTCTCCTTTATATTTACTGATATTTTCCCATATTTATCGTTTTTTTCTTTATATTCAGTCACTTTCCTTTATTTTTTTTTATATTTACTGATATTTTCCCATATTTATCTTTTTTTTCTTTATATTCAGTGAGTTTTCTATATTTTTCTTTATATTTTCCATATATATCGTATTGGTTAAGATTAAGGGACTTAGAAAATTTTTTGGGGGGATGTCTACCATGGTTGAGATTGAAGGACTTAGAAAATTTTTTAGGGGGGGTGTCTACCATGGTTGGGGGGGGTCCAGAAGAAAAGCGAAAACAATAGGAAATTAAAATTCCCTAAAAAAAAAATCAACAATGGAGCATTAAAATTAAATGAATAAATAAATATATTTGTATTTGAATAATCATCTTCAAAAAAGTCTACCAAGTCTACGAGTGAACTTAATTCCTACAAGAGAACAAAAAACTTCCGAAATATATATATCGCGCTCGTGGCTCAGTTAGTTAAAGCATAGGTTTAGTGTAGGTTTAGGTTTTCGGTCGAAAGTTCGCGCCCGGCGAGAGGCAGGAAAAAAAAAACATTTATTATAAAAAAAAACAGAGTTGGACTCGATAATCTATATATGCAATTGAAAAAAAAAATATTTTTTTTATTTTTATTTATAAAAATAATTGATTTCGCAAGTAATGTGCCAATCTTAGCAAATGTTAATAGGCCAATAATAGCAGCCAATATTAGAATGGCGTAACGCGCCAGGCCCGGCGTATGAGTGGCCCATTAATGGCAGAATTTCGCCATGCATCGGCCGTTGTATGGCCGTGTTGTAGTCTGGCTACCGTTTGAATTGTCTCTCGCCCACAAGTAAGCCAGGTAAAAATCGATAATTCAAACAACTCTTTCACACATAATTTCTTATCAAATACACTGAGAGAAATTTTAACTAAGAATTACAAAAAAAAAAAGAAAAAATTACAAAATAAATAGTAAAAACTGCGTTCCCCCGTCATTTATAAGAATTATTCGTATATTGATAGATAATTTTTACAATAAAATTATGTAAAAAATCTGGCCATTGACTATATACACTATTAGGCCATAAAATTTACACAATTTTATTGTAATTTCTGTTTAAAAAAATGACTAAATTCACGACACTCACAAGTAAATTCTAGCAGACTGAGAATTTACCCACTACCGGTTTTAGAATTCACTAAATTTTATTATAAATTTTATTTAAAAGTTGGATATTTTTTGTGTTAAGTTCGGCAGTTTGTGCTAGATTCACGGAGAATAGAAATCAATTCCCGGCAACATTTTTTCTTTTCTGTTTACATGCTCAAAACTAGAAAACTAGGTGATAAATAGAAAAAAGTTATTCTTGATAAATTGTTTAGAAATAAATAACTAATAATAAACCTTGCTTAACCCCATACCTAGCTTCAACAGATAAGGCTGTAGAAATGCTTGAAATTACATGACAGTTCAATCATTTGTTCAATCGGTCGGCCATCTTTGTGTTATTTTGCCCCACAAATAGAATTTTTACCAAGCTATATAGTAAAAAATATTTAAGTCTATGCTAACTTTTATATGTTTACATGATAATTTTTATTATATATATAAGAATATTTATTAAATTGTGCAGTATTTTTTATTCAACCATATAATAATTTTTATTCTTTTCACAAAACATGTATGTCTTTATTTTAATTAACTCATAACTCATTATCTAAAAGATTAATCAAAAAAAGTAATTCTTTATAAATTGTTTAGAATTGAATTTTCAATAATAAACTTCACTCAACCCCATGTCCATCTGCAATAGATAACGATGTATAGAGGCTTGAAGTAACCCAACAATTTTTTGACATTTTACACATTTTACATAATTTTATTGTAGAATTCCATCTCTCGCGGCCAGTCCCAGAAATAAAACAAAAATTACAAAGCAGTATAGTAATTTCTATTCAATCGTGATTTTAATTTTTAGTTAATATTTCTCTCAGTGTACTTTTAATTTAATTATATTAAATTTTATTTAAAAAAATTTATGTTACAAGGGCAGTGGGAATAATGTGTGAATTTCCAAAGCGTAAGAGGGGTAGTGCGCTTTTTGGAAAGCCACACATTATTACCACTGTTCCTAGTAACATAAAATATAGTTCGTTACATTTGACCAATCAGAGAGCCCGCTCACAACTCATTTGGAGGGGTAACACTCGCCAAGGCTCGTGCTTACCCCTCCAAATTTGTTGAGAGCACACTCTCTGAGTGGGCACTTGTAACGAAATATACTATTTTAGTAACGAATTCTTTCTATTGAAAATTGAAAATTTTCAAAACTCCAGCTAAAGCCCGTGTGGTTCATCTCGATTTTTTCAAATTCATTACAGCTTAATTTTTTTTAGAATTTTAAATTATATGATTAAATTTTAATTGTCTTTTTTTTTTTTTTGCCCTGACGTGGTCTGTCAAATAATGTACACAAATCAAAATACAGATCAAAAAAATTTAAGGTTATACTTCATGTATATTAATGATTTTATCAGATTTGTTCAAGAAATAAATCAATACAAATATAAAAAAAATAAATCATTCAATTTACTTTTTTTTTAACTAAACAAATATTTTTTTTCAAACGATTTTGTTTAATACCTTTTATTATAAAAATTTTTCCATGGCAATTTTTTTTTTCTTTCAATAACGTGATAATTAAAATAATTATTTTATCTTGATCGATGATCGAAATTATAACCACGGCAAAGAAACTTTTACCCATGCGCGCATCCTTTTTTTGTCAAAAAACAATGTCAAAATTTAAATTGTTAGTTGTTTATACTGTCAATATTTTTTGAAAAAATAAACATTTTATTTAATTTATATAGTGATTTCAATACTATAATTCGCCTACGTAAAAAAAAATGTTGAATGGATTAATAAATCACTAAATAAATAAATGTATGTCAATCAACATATAATCACAAAAACTACAATTATATTCTATTACTCTCCCGATTATAATTACCATGATTATTAATTATTAATAATAATTATTATTGTTATAAAATTATTATTTTTATTATTATTATAAATTATTTAAAATAATAATCACATAATTTTTTTTATTGTTGAGGATTAATAAATTTTATTTTTAATTACAATCAAAATTATTATGTGGCCAACAAATTCTATTGTGCCAGCACAGTAAAATTCGTTGTGCTGTGTTTAACAAAATTTATATGCTGGTAAAACAGTTTTTATTAAATTCTCATTTGACCATCTTTTTACTGTGCTGGCACAACATTTTTTATTGGAAACTTCTCTCCGTGCAGTTAGTACGAAATAATGTTTTTAAGAGCCAATCAGGGTCAAAAGCCATTTCAGTAAGAAAGATAGAATTTTAATGTAAATTCACATTAAAAACCAACTGTAGTGTAAATCTGAAGTATTATGGTACTAAGAAGATGAAGTACATATAAAAAATTTAAAAAAAAACACTCTTACTAATCGCCCAATAAACTCAGAAAGATGTTTTATAATTTCTATATCAACACAAATTTTATGATTCCATTTCATGATAGTACTTTCAAATACTGTTGTATTTGAAAATTCTGAATCAGTAGTTTTTCATTGATAAAAATTATTAATTTGGATTACAGGTCTCTGCAGCAAACTTCTTGATTCAACAAATTGCTCTGAGCATGAAGGTGAGCTTTTTTGCAAAGTATGCCATGCTCGGAAGTTCGGCCCTAAAGGATATGGCTTCGGTGGCGGTGCAGGCTGCTTGTCTATGGATCAGGGCGAGCACCTCCAAAGAGAGTGAGTGACACAAGAAGATCTCGATTACGTTACCCCTAGATCAACTCACAAACCCCTTAAGCCTTTTTTTGTGTCACCTACAACAATTACAACATCCCTTTTCAATACTCTTTTTCATTACAAATCAATTATGTTTTTCACTGAAAAAATAAACCAAGTTAAATAAAAGTTTAGTTTAATTTTAAATAAAGGTTTATATTATTCAAGACAAAACCAAAATAGAAGAAAAAAAATCAATGTCACTCAAACTCTCAATCAGCAATATAAACTCGTTTGGACAGAAATCTCTGCAAATCAAATCACAATGCTTCTTGTATCATCCCTGGTAGGAATGATCTCTTAGACCGACTTATTATCGAGATAACATATATAACCTATCTATGCTTTCACGCAGAAAAATTCTGAGACAAAATTGCAGTGTAGCTTAGGTAAAAATTACCAAAGTGCTTCACTTAAATTTAACGTGGTTTTGTGAACGGCCACAAGTATTCAAATTTTTACTGAAACTCAAATTTCATGATCGATCAAAATGTCTGAACTTTCTAATTTAATTCTACAAGAGCGACCCCGCGCCTCCGGCGCGTAGTTGTATATATATAATAATTCTTATTAATCACGTGAAGTACTTTTCTTATTTTTCTCTTCCATGAATATTTATTTCAAGTTATATAATTATCAATATTATAATTATCGTAATGAACAAAAATATCATTTGATCTAATCATAAACAATTATTAAATGTTTTAGTTGTGTCGTTGGCCTAGTGATGCCGCGAGACAAGACGAGACGAGAATAGGCCTTCTCTCGTCTCGTCTCGATTTACCAAAGAAATATTGTTTCTCGTCTCGATTTTTTCTCGTAAAAAACCACTTTTTCTCGTCTCGTCTTGTCTCGTCTCGAGTTTCTCGTCTCTTTCACATTATATTATTTTTTAATTTAATTAGTGATTTATTTACAATTTTTTTTTATGTGTGCATAGACAAAGCTAGTATACTAGGTCCGCTGACGTCCAACAAAAAAACAAAAAACAATCGATAAATGTTTATACATATTTGTGACTGATAAATATGTGATACCCCAAGTGGAAAAAATAAATTTATTTTATATAAAATTATATATATATATTTAGAAAAAATTTAGAAAAAATATGAGTTAAATTTAAAAATCAAAATATATACAGTTTTGGACGCATACTAAAATCAAATTTAGAAAAAATTTAAAAAAGATTTAGAAAAAATATAAATTATATTTAAAATATATACAGTTTACAACATACTAAAATTAAATTTACAAAAAATAAAGAAAAAATTCAAAAAAAGTTTACTTATAGTATATCCAAATTTGTACATATTCTAAATTCAATTTATATTTGTTCTAAATCTTTTCTAAATTTTTTTAAATTTAATTTTAGTATGTCCAAAACTGTATATCCAATTAATTTAATTTATATTTCCATTAAATATATTTTTTCTGCTTGTATTGGGACCTACAATTTATATTTGATAGAAAAAGACCGAAACTTGTGACCAGCGAGGTCATGTGCGTTTGTATACATTATTTTTGTTTTTTTTTGACTTTATCTCGAAAGAAATATGATACTAATTTAACGTTTAAAACTGGTCAATGCTTTTGTTTTATGAATTATGATCCAATCTTCTAATCTCATGTTTAATAAAACAATTCGTGAAGCATTAACAAATTTATTTTTTATAAATACTTTTTTTTATCTATTCTCGTCTACTTTTCTCGTCTCTCGAGCAAGCTCTCTCGTCTTGTCTTGTTTCTCGACTAAATTTGAAAAACAGCGTCTTGTCTCGTCTTGTCTTGTCTCTCGCCACCTTTTTCTCGTCTCGTCTCGTTTTTCTCGTATCTCGCGGCATCACTAGTCGTTGCTCAATCAAAGTATTAAAGTCATATTACAGCTTTTTATAAAGTCAATTGTATTATAAAAATGTAATTAGCAATCATACGTAGCAACCACACACTAACTTTTTCTATTTGTTTACTTATTTATATAAATATTTATACTGTATACAATATTTGAATATTAATTTACTCATATATATTAGTTGTATTCATAAATTCTTTATATAAAAAGGACAAACATCATCGATCTTCCGGACATTTGATTGGTCGTTTTTCTTTTATTTTATTTTTTTCGTTAGCAACAAAAAAACAAAAAAAAAGAGTGAGTGAAACGTAGTTTGTTTTTTTGTCGCTAACGAAATAAATCGAATAAACAAAGAGTGATCTTCGGAGGATTAAATGTCAATAAAATAAATCGATTCTTATTTTATAAAAATCAGTTAAAAAAATATATGGTTTTTAAAAATGATATCGAAATATAGATTAGCTGTATGTAGAAGAAAATCAATAGGAATACACCTCAATTGTGTAATCATTTTTCCAAAACTATAACATAAAATAGATCGGCTATAAGCAAAAGGAAATCTGAAGGAATGCATCTGACCTTAACTTACAGCTTTTTTTTTCAATTTTATTCATTATAAGTTAGATTTAGACGAATTAAAAAAGGATTTATCATCTGTGTTCAGAGGAAAATCTGAGGACGTACACCTATCCTCGACATACCCCAAAATTGATTAGATAATATATATGTATTTTCATAATTGAAAAGATTATATAAATAATTTTTTCTTTTATTTTTTAGTAAAATAAAGAATAATTAAGTAACGCTATTAAAACTATATCGTGAAAATCGATAATAACACGTAAATTACAATAAATATTAGGTTGAAAAATATGGAGACAGGCGTGCGTAGCGCGCCAATGTTCTCGTATAAATAAATATAACAATACTTTTTTTATCAAATTCGAATATATAGAACTTAATAGAAAGCGGTAATATGACTTTTGATCTAGGAACGACACAACTCAAATAATTTAATTGCCGAAAATAAACAAACATAGCAACCATACAACAACACGTAGCGACGTGTTAGTATGAAAGAGAAAATAATAAAATATTAGTTATAAACAAATGCTAAATAATTTCGACCAATCACATAACAAATAAAAAGTGGTCAAGTGTACTTTTTATAATAGGAAACAAATTACTGAGAACGACTTTCTTTTATTTTTTAATTGACAAAATTAAAATGATCCTCTAAAAATTTACAATGTACCATAGTAATTTTAATAACTTTCTTGGATTTCCGGTAGGTGTTACTAACAAATACAAAGCAACATATTTAAAATTACAATGGGCCATAGCAAAATTGATGAAGGACTCAGAAATGTCAACTGCCCCCACTTTTTAGTCGACTGCGCAGGTGTGACGTTGCTTATTTTCAAATTGTTAATGTAAAATAAATAATATTTCAATTCCGCATACGTTGTTGTGGCGCAGCGGATAACTCGTAGGATTTGTATCCCGATGTTATGGGGTTCAAATCCTGGGCTTGATATATTTTTTTTCAATATTTTTTTACGAGCGTTTATAAACAAAATAAATTTTGCGTTTGCCCATCGCAAGAATTACTATGGCACACCGCGGAAGGTCGCACGGCCAGTAGGTGGCGTTTTTCAATGAAAATTGCTATGGTCTGTCTCAATATTTAATATGATGCTCTTATGGTTCCAGCTTACTGTGACACAACGCAAAAATTGCTATGGTATTATATTTAAAAAAAATGTAAATTTTTCTCCGTGTTCGACTCACGCACGTGGAAATAAAAAAAAAATCCTTCGTTTTTTGTAGCTTGGTTTTATTTTTATAATTATAATTTTATTTTTCTCGAGTTGAAATGAACATGTGTAATACTATTTTATGTCACAAGGGCAGTGAGAATAATGTGTGAATTTCCAAAGCGTAAGAGGGGTAGTGCGCTTTTTGGAAATTCACACATTATTACCACTATCCCTAGTAACATAAAATATGGTTCGTTACATGTGCCCAATCAGAGAGCCCGCTCACAACTCATTTGGAGGGGAAACACTCGCCAAGGCCCCTCCAAATTCGTTGAGAGCACACTCTCTGAGTGGGCACTTGTAACGAAATATACTATTACACCTATCCCTTCTTCTGTACTTCGTTAATCTCTTTAAGCTCGTGCGTAAATCACCTATTGTTTGCACTTGATACCTAATATACTGTCCATATTTTTAATTAGGTCAAAGACTATCAAATTAAACTATTTAAGAACATTAAAAAAAAAAAAAAATGTTCAGGGAATCTAGTTAAAATAACCACATTTTTTAATAAAAATTATTGTAGTCTTCAGTAAAACTTACATCCGGCAACCAATATATTTCAAATTTAATTAAAATATCTGGATGCAGAGTGGGAAAAATTATTGATATATTTAGATATTAATAGGTCCAAGAAATGATATCATAAATGTTTTACTACTATCTTTCAGTAATTTTTGCTTGGAACTTTTCTCAGTTTATACATGTTATCTCGATCAGCTACATCGATTTTCTACCACTGACGAAATCACTTGAAAAAACTTACTAATATGTGACTGAGTAATATGACCTAGCATGTAAAGTTTACTTCAAGTTGGAGAAACATCAAAAGTATCACAGGAATTGTCCAGTTGTACACTAAAAGTTTATTCATATCAAAAGTATTTCTATCGGTAACGCTATTGGCACTGAATACGGGGAATTTACGGAGACATTTATACATGTTACGGAAAAACTTACGGTAAACATAGCCACAATTATTGTGTGTGTAAAACCGGTAAATGTCCCCGTATTTCCCGTAAATTTCCCCGTATCGGTGCCTATAACGATTTCGTATTTCTATTGCTTTACTTTTTTGACAAATATGTTTTTCCGTAAACCTATTAAAATATACTACCAGAGTTGAAATACAACACGAAATTTTCTATTTCAATTATGTGCCAAGAAAATATAAAATATAAAAATATCTGAATAAAGTTTTATTAAAAGTTCGTGCTGAATTCGAAAATTGTCAAAAATTCTGATGCTGAATTTCTTAAAACTATAATATTTATGATAAAAATAATCTGTTGTGAATTCTGCAAATCTTATCTTTATTTTTAATGTTATTGATCAATATATTTTATGACAAATAAATCAATTCAGATGTTTCCCCAAAATTTCAATTGGTTTTTCAGTTTCTGTAAAGTGCATGGAGAGACATTCACTGCAAATAATACTAGAATTTAGCAATTGGGTGGCTGGCCACCCAAGTGAGCGCAGAAAACTTACATTATGGCCTATTTATATTTTCTTACTCAAAAAATATACACGACAAATGGAATATAAAAGTATTACCCCGAATCGGTAACACAGATTGTTTTAGTAATGCAGATAGTCACACATTCATGACAGCCAAGTTGACACTTATCAACGAACACACGTGCATCGATAACAACCAAGTTTTTATTATTTTACAATCAAATAAATTTATTATTATTATTTGAAATTGCATTATTTATTTATTTTTTTTTTTTTACATAATCTGGCTTTTTTTCACCAGGCTATTTTCCGGATATTGTCCCGATCAATGTGCTAGAAATTGTCCTGATAAAAAAAAACAGAATATGTCAAAAAAAAAAAAACTAAATAACGCAATTTGAAATATTATTTAATCAAATATTACTACTTAATTGAATTGTAAAGTAATAATAACTTTGTTACCATGAATGCGCAAGTGTTCGTCGATAAGTGTCAACTTGCCATGGCTGTCATTATTGCATGAGTGTGAGCATTACAAAAACAATCAGCGTTACTGATTGGGACCTTCGGGGTAATGCTTTCATATTCAATTCTCCCTATATTAAAAATGAGTTTGCATTTGACCTAAAAACGCTATATTTGGGACATCTGGTAACAAAAGTTATTATAAACTGCAATAATTTTTACCATTGAATATAGCACATCATCGAGGTGAGAAATATTTCTGTAGATTACGTTAAAAATTATATTAAAAATTAAAATTAAAAGTAAGAAAAATTACTATAGTTTGTCGCTTGAACGACGTCAGTCATATTTTTTACTACAGCACTACAGTAATATTTGCTGGGAATTTCTCTTTGTGTATACCAACAGGAAACACTTCATAAATAATATATTCCTGACTCTGCTACATTGAATTTCCATTCCTATTTGCAACCTAAGTAGAACCTGGTAGAAACTAAGATCACTGAAATGAATGTAATGAATTTCGTATAGGCACATACAGATTTCCGCTGTAGCAGTAAACTTAGTTTGTTTTTAAAAATTTATTTTAAAAAAATTATCAAGCCGTTATACACGGAAAAAAATTTTTAGCTGCAGTCACGAGGCGTTTGGATAGTTAAAAAAGGATAGTTAATTTAATAATCAAGCCCGATATATTAAAAAGACAATCGGTTAGTTATTCCAGCCGACTGGATAGCTAGCGTGGCTAACCAACTCGTCAGGTTCGACATAATCTCAATGTCAACAGCTGTTGTGTTCATAACCTCTCTTTTTTGACAGATGCACCAAATTATTATTAACAATGACTAAAATAATCCATATAGTTATTAAAAATTTAGCATAAGGTTTTGTATTCAAGTTGGCGTTTATTTGGTGCATCAAATTTAGTATAAAATTAATTAGATAATAATTTTAAAAATTAGTAAATGTACATTAATATATTGTTTGTACTTCGTATGTCTATATACTTATAGTTATGCATATACGCAATCCTAAATAGCTACTACAGCGATACCAGCTTGTCAGGCTTTGGATAGCTACCACAGCTATCCAAAGTGTAGCTAATGTAACGAGTAGGCACGCTGTTTTCACAAGAATAGTAACCTGTCAAATGTGGATTGCCAAAATAACAATCCTCTGCTAACTATCCAAAGGTTAGTTAGCCGTGGATAGGAGAGACAGCTATCCAGTGGGAGGGGGGGGGGGAGGGTTGAATGTGATAAAAATGTAATTATTTTATAAAATTTTTCCGTGGAGGTAAGAAGTATTTTTATTATTTTCTAGTGTTTAAATTATCTCTGGCGATATTTATAAGTATTTGGGAATATTTTTCGATATTCTATTGGTATTTTGATAAATTTTAATGAGAAGCTCGAAGATTGATCCAAAAACCGAGGGGCTATTGATAGCCACATTAAGTAACACCCTAACTACGAAATATAGTCAAAAAACACATGTACTACAGCTACTATGCTTTATATATATAACTAGAATGACTAAACCAACAAAATATGATGACTACATTACCACAATGCCACAATGGCTACGGAAATTACTACATTTTAACTCAATTTTTTAAGTTTTTTTATCATTATTAATAGTAATATATTATGATTATTTATGAGAGGTATAAATCCTTTGGAAAGTATTGAATTGTCTATATCGTTATATATTCAAAACAATTTCAGTAACATATAATATTAAATGGAATACTAAAAAATATATTTTATGTTACAAGGGGAATAATGTGTGAATTTCCAAAGCGTAAGAGGGGTAGTGCACTTTTTGGAAATTCACACATTATTACCACTGTCCCTAGTAACATAAAATATGGTTCGTTACATGTGCCCAATCAGAGAGCCCGCTCACAACTCATTTGGAGGGGAAATCAAACACTCGCCAAGGCTCGTGCTTCCCCCTCGAAATTCGTTGTGACCGCACTCTCAGCCTGGGGCTCGATTCTCAAACTCATTTTTCGTAACAACATTTTTAGTAACCCTTAGTAACGAAATACATATACTATTAGTATATTTATCAATAATATGTATATTTTTTTCTTTAATTCAAAAAATGAGAGTATACATACAGCTTTTTTAAGTTGCAATTGGAAAATATCAAATTATATAGATACAATCATAAGTTAATATTTTTGATAGATTATCAATAATTAAAAATATGAGAACCGTTTATAGGATTCGATTTTAATGAATGAGATTATAATAATAATATCGTACACAAAAAGTATATGTGTTTAAAATCTCGTTTATGATCGAAAAAGTTATTGATTGATGTCTACACTAATATTATTATTTACTGTGCTAACTACCAAGTTTAAGCTGAATATTATTATTATTATTATTATTATTATTATTATTATTATTATTATTATTATTATTATTATTATTATTATTATTATTATTATTATTATTATTATTATTATTATTATTATTATTATTATTATTATTATTATTATTATTATTATTATTATTATATATATTATTATTATTATTATATATTATTATTATATATTATTATTATTATTATTATTATTATTATATATTATTATTATTATTATTATTATTATTATTATTATTATTATTATTATTATTATTATTATTATTATTATTATTATTATTATTATTATTATTATTATTATTATTATTATTCATATCTTCTTGTTCATAATATTAATCTTCTGTTTACAAGTTAATATCATTGAGTGTGGAGTACTTTTTTTGTAAAAATTTAGGAAACAATCATTTGAAATTGAAATCGTTTGCAGAAAAATCAAATATGATTTCAAAAGTTCATAAAGAATAAATAAAATGTACAAAAGAAGGAAACAAAAAAATAAGCGTTTGTCCGCGCCCGCCAGCCCTGTCGAGTTCAAGCCATCAGAGGCCCGCTGATAAATACCCGCTATGGTATGGTGAGCACCGATATGATGATTGTCATTTTCACGTGAAAGAGCTTTCTAGTTTATAAATTATCCTGCACGATTTTTTTTCAGACACCTAATTTTTTTCTTATTCCTGCAATTCCATGTAGAAAATATTTCTCATCAAAACGAGCACAGTAAATTAATTTATACAGCAATAGTTAATTTCATGAAATATGAGATTATTTTTTAGTTCATACATTTTTGTCCGCGAAATTTTTTTTTACATGGAATATTCCTTCCGTAAAGCTTCATAACTTACTATCACTATCAATGTTTTAAGTTCAACTAACGAGGCCGTGTTTATAATAGCGGACATAATTTTCCCATAAAAAATTTTCTAAAGTATTCCATTGCATCGTAGTTATTTCATATTAATGTTACACTCAGTAATAATGTTTCATTGCACGAAAATGTTTTTTGCCATCTGTCGTCATCGCGATCTAACATCTTAGTTGTATGTTCAGAATATTTTACAAAATTTGCTTACTAAAACAAAAGCACAATATAGATACAACGAAATGGATTGAAGTCAATGTTCAAACATTTCTTTCACTGACCCGTGAACTTTGTTGGTTCCAGCACAGTAAAAATTATCGCGCTATATACCGAGCGCAAAACAGAACTCGTTATGCACTCATCAAAATTTATTAAATTCAAAATAAAAATTCTGTTAAAATCAACTAAATTAATCTTCTCTTAAATAAAATCTATCAGAAAAATTATTAAATTTCAATTGACGAACCACATGAAGTTTAACAAAAATCGATGTACAAAGTTTTCAAAAGGAAAAACGTTATCAATAATCAATAATAACGAGGAGCGCAATGTACGTAGCGAGTATTTTTTTTTCCTTTGTTGAGAAATCAAATCTTTTATTTAAGTTTATCATATAATTTAAAAAATATTTATCATATATACACTGAGAGAAATATTAACTAAAAATTAAAATCACGGTCGAATAGAAATTACTATACTGCTTTGTAATTTTTGTTTTATTTCTGGGACTGGCCGCGAGAGATGGAATTCTACAATAAAATTATGTAAAATGTGTAAAATGTCAAAAAATTGTTGGATTACTTCAAGCCTCTATACATCGTTATCTATTGCAGATGGACATGGGGTTGAGTGAAGTTTATTATTGAAAATTCAATTCTAAACAATTTATAAAGAATTACTTTTTTTGATTAATCTTTTAGATAATGAGTTATGAGTTAATTCAAATAAAGACATACATGTTTTGTGAAAAGAATAAAAATTATTATATGGTTGAATAAAAAATACTGCACAATTTAATAAATATTCTTATATATATAATAAAAATTATCATGTAAACATATAAAAGTTAGCATAGACTGAAATATTTTTTACTATATAGCTTTGTAAAAATTCTATTTGTGGGGCAAAATAACACAAAGATGGCCGACCGATTGAACAAATGATTGAACTGTCATGTAATTTCAAGCATTTCTACAGCCTTATCTGTTGAAGCTAGGTATGGGGTTAAGCGAGGTTTATTATTAGTTATTTATTTCTAAACAATTTATCAAGAATGAATTTTTTCTATTTATCAATTAGTTTTCGAGTTTTGAGCGTGTAAACAGAAAAGAAAAAATGTTGCCGGGAATTGATTGCTATTCTCCGTGAATCTAGCACAAACTGCCCAACTTAACACAAAAAATGTCCAACTTTTAAATAAAATTTGTAATAAAATTTAGTAAATTCTAAAACCGGTAGTGGGTAAATTCTCAGTCTGCTAAAATTTACTTGTGAGTGTCGTGAATTTAGTCATTTTTTTAAACAGAAATTACAATAAAATTGTGTAAATTTTATGGCTTAGTATTGTATATAGTCAATGGCCAGATTTTTTACATAATTTTATTGTAAAAATTATCTATCAATATACGAATAATTCTTATAAATGACGGGGAAACGCAGTTTTTACTATTTATTTTGTAATTTTTTCTTTTACTTTTGTAATTCTTATTAAAAATTTCTCTCAGTGTACATTTTATATACTATTTTATCATTTTTTTGATCAGTCAATCAGATTTATAATAGTAAATTACATAATAAATTTGTTGTTCATTCATATTACATTTCTCTATATGACTTATATTCAATTTAAAATTTTACTATCAGTCTTTATTGTCTTTATTGTATCCATTATTGATAGCTGGAAAAAAAAACTTAATGTTGGGATTTTGACTCAATGATAAATAAAAAACCGACCATGTTCAAAAAATAAGGTTCTGAACAAAATCACGTTATTATTATATAAGTAATAATGTACTTGCTCAAAAATTAATGTCATATCGTCGATATGGACGATATATCGGATATATCGTCTTGACCATATCGTATCGTATCGAGTTTGACGATACGATATGAAACCCCATATCGTATCGGATATCGTCACCTCCATATCGTATCGTATCGTCATATCGTCATATCGCGGCATCACTATGAACTGAAAATAATAGCAATAATAATATTAAATTGACTGAGTTTAATATACTGATTTTCATATGCTGTTTAGTGTAATTATATTTTTAATTCATTAAATATTACAATGATTGACAATAAATGTACACTGCTGGCTATACGAACTCGGTTGGAGGCGGTGTGTGTGTTGTGTGTGAGTGACTAGTGAGTTTTCAAGGTAAAACATGGTTGACGATAATAGAAAATTGTCCTGGCAGAGTAAAAATTACTGTGCTGTTATAAAATTTTTGTGTTACACGACGGAATTTATTACGCACAACATAAAAAGTGCAGTCAGAAAAATAAAAATTATTAATATGGAACATGAATTTTGTAGTAAATGAGTTTAAAAAATGTGGTCTAATAAAAACTGTTGTGCTCCCTGACAAACATTGTAAGTCGAAAAATAAAAAATATGGAACACTCAATAATTTTCGTATAAATTCAAATAGATGAAAAAAAATTTTTGTTTTGCCATCACTTTGTTGTGCTAGCATATTTTTTCGTATATCGTAATTTAGTACCGTTCGATGAAAGTGCTCATGCAGAGAGTGTGCTCACAACGAATATGGGAGGGCCAAGACGAGCCTTGTCGATTGTTTTCCCTCCACATGAGTTGTGAGCGGACTCTCTGATTGGGCACATTTGACGAACTGTATTTTATGACACTAGGAATAGTGGGAATAATATGAGAATTTTCAAAAACGCACTACTGCTACTGCGTTCTGAAAGTTCTCACTCTATTCGCACTGTCCTAAAATTAATTTATGACACAAGGGCTGACATTCACCGAGGCTCGTGTTTGTCCCTTCCACACTCGTGATCATATTTTTTGCGTGGGCACTTGGATTAAAATATACTATTTTATTACATAGTTCTTTTTTCATATTATTTGTTTCTTGGCTCTTCTCTCGGGGCTTGGCGGAAGCGACTCATATGTCAGGGGTATATACGTTAATTTCTCATCTTTATTCAATACTTGTTGCTGAAAATTTTTGTCTCCACATATCTATGAGTAACAAAATATCATTAACAACTTTGTCTAAATTTTTTTCGATCCACAAATACTTTTAATTGAAATATATTCGATTAAGAGTATTTTATTAACTACCTTCTATCTATGTTATAACTTATAACAAATAACAATGTATGCAGAAAAATTAATAACTAATAGGAGGTTGTAAATGATGTCGTTGTGATTCGCAAGAAGTAATTTTAACTGATCATATTTTTTGAGGCAGTATGTAAAGAACGAAATCTTTATGTCTTCGCTTTTTTGCATTTGTAAAATATTTTATTATCAGATCAAGTTTAATTTTCATAATAACTTCAAGATATTGTCTAAATTTGAATATTTTTTCGAATTTTTTGACACTTTGATTCGAGTTTTGGCTTATTGTCTTTTTTTAAAACTGCTTTCATGATTTTTTTTCTTATCCATTTAAGTATTTATCTGCCCATTTGTTCATATTTTTTCCTGTTATTACCAATTTTTTAGTATTAAAACGCTTCTTATTGTCTTGCATTTCGTACAATTTAGCAAAATGAAATTATTACGTACAATCTATAAGTAGTATATGATATTTTCATTTTGCTACGATTTAAAAAAAAAAATATCTTTCTCAAAAAGTTAATTTATTTTTAGTGGTGATATGTCCAAAGAATCGAACTCCGTGTTGGATTCTCGTGTGATAGCAAAAGCACCAGAGGGTGAAGGATGTCCGCGATGCGGTGGATATGTTTATGCTGCTGAACAAATGCTTGCGAGAAACCGAGTAAGTATCATTGATGATGGATAATATTTATAAATAATCAAAAAAAAAAAAAAAAAAAAAACGTGACCAGTACTTGTCGATGCTGACCTAGATAAATTATCTTATTTTTTTCTTTTTTTTACATTTATTTTATGGATAGGTTTTTGCTTAAGGGAGATTCGTAGCTATATACATCCGCTCCAGTTTCATCTAAACCTATCAAAATCCTGTCAGGCTTGTTCATTTCTTTTTTTCATTTCATTTTAATTTAATATGACTATTAGGTTTGTTTTTTCTTTTCCATTTTATTATTTAAATAAATAAATATTATCAAAACCTGTCATAACTCAAAAAAATGACCTTTTTCTTACGCGCCTATGAAAGAAATTCATATCGCACCCATGGTTACTCGTGTAAAAATTCAGATAAGAGCCACGGATATGGATTGGTTCAGGATTGCTTCATATTAAACTCGGCCCGGATCAAGATGTAATGTTTTTTGTGAGGATTGGATTCGGACCGGATCAGGCTGTAGTAAGGCTGAATCAAGATTTTGGATCTGATCCTCGTCAGGATGTATGATCAGTAAAAAATTCTTTCGAGATAAAATTTTTAGGCTTTTTTTATATCTATAAGAAAAATATATTAAGCCTGATGGACTTTAAGAAAAAATTTATAAATATATGTTTTTATTTATTGAACAATAACTGAAGTTTTCGATTTAAAATTAAAAGCAACAAATGCCTGATCAAGTTAAAAACAATTGTTTATCGACATACGGTTAATTATCTTTCAATTGAAAAAAAAAGTGAAAGTTCTATAGATGACAATGAGTGAAAGTTCTTATAAGATGATAATTTTTTTAGAAACATTTTTAAAGTGAAACTTCTTTACGGAGGGTAGCGACAAAATTAGAGGCTCCGCTAGCGTCGCGCTGAGTGTCACACGCTCTGTCACACGCTCCATCACACGCTCTGTTATACTCTCTGTCACAAGCAGATAAAGAGGTGTGCGACTTGAAACTTTTTTTTTTATTTGAATATTATTATTTATAAAATTATTGTTATTATTATTATTCATACTATAAATATATATAAATGATGATAATTATAACAACAATAATTTCGATAAAATTATCAGCTATTCACAATAGTATTGATAATAATAATAATATCTATAATAATAATAATAATATTTTAAATATAAATACTAATTATTATCAATATTTATATATGAATGATATTGTCAAATATTATTATGATTCTTATTATTATTATGAGTATTATATCGATATTATTATTATTATTATTATTATTATTATTGATATCAATATTATTATTAATATGGTTGATAACATTGTTATTATTACTTATATTATATTGATATTGTTATTATCGATGATATTTTTGGAATCATTGTTATTTTATTCATACTATGGTTAATATGAATAATATTATTATAAATAACGATAATTCTAATAATATTATGATTAACAATAATATCAATATAATATTAGTAATATCAATGGTATAAATTATATCGTCGCATTCAAGGATGAAGGGCGTAAGTGAAAAAAACGTCAATTTTAAAGGAAAAAGGGCGTAAGTGCAAATTTATAAATTTTCGAGTTCTTCATCTCAATTCAAGACTTTAAAAAAAAAAAGAAAAAGGGCGTAACAACCTTTGATAAAGAATAAAAGACGTATTTCCGTTATCAAAATAATTTTTGATAAAAGATGAAGATCGTATTTCCAATTTTATTTAAAATTTATTTAATGGCAGGATTTTTTAAATTATTAATTGTTTACTGATAATTATCATGTTGCATTTTATTAAAAATTTATTATTATTAATAAAAAAAACATGAAAATAATTACAAATCTTCATCTTTTATTAAAAATGATTTTGATAATGGAAAAAAAAGGTTAAGTCCCTGAACATAGGCCCTTTATCCTTTATAGAAGGTTGTTACGCCCTTCTTCCTTTTTTTTTAACCTTAAAATTAGTTGAAAAACCCGAAAATTTATGAATTTGTATTTACGCCCTTTTTCTTTCAATAAAAAAAACTCCCAAAAATGGTACTTACGCCCTTCTTCCACTAATGCGACGATATTTATAATAAAATTTATAATAATAATATTCGAAATATAAATACCAATAATTATTTATATTTATATTTGAATATTATTGTCAGTATTAATATTATTATTATCATTATTATTCAGCGAGATATTCAGCGTGATATGCAACTACTCCGAAAGAAGTTTCACTTTCCCCGCGAGTACTCGCAACACGCTAATTTTTTTTTTCTCTTTACAACAAATAACTTACAGCTTTTTTATAAGTTTTATTTTCCGGTGAAAAATTTCTGTTCATCGAAATTCTATTTTTCCAGTGTAGTGAATATTAAAATTGAAAATTTAACTTCATACAAATAATGATGAAAAAAAATTGAGTAATCATTATAAAAGCTATATTTGATCACTAATTAGAAATTAATCTAAACTCTATAGAATCTAAGCTTAAAGAAATAAGAGACGCTTATATAAGGTACTATACAAAAAAGTTGAATCAAGATGGCCTTATAAGATTGTGATTGTATATACAATCACGCGTAATAATGAGTGAATATAAAAAAACTGAAATAATAATGATAATAATATTGGTATTAACCCAGGTAGAAATTAGAGTCAATTTGAGGTCACTTTTTGACTTCACATGCTGATTCGATATGAGAAGTCAAAAAATTGACTCTTATTTCTACCTGGGAATGATATTATTCAAATATCAAATGAAAGAAAATATCTGGAAGGCATTGACAGGTACTGAGTCTACTAAGAAAGACTGAGGTTTTTTCACTGAGGTTATAGACCAATGAATTGTGCATCTAAAAGAAGCACATATTCAAGTACTAAAATCTCAAAGATACATTATGTCTCCTGAATTTTTCAAAGCAGGGCTACCATAGGGCATGCTTCAAGTGCAAAATTTGTCACCGGAACCTCGACTCTACGCTGCATTGCGACGGTCCAGATCGCGATATATACTGCCGAGGTATCATTCGAAATGAAACTATCTGCCCCTTGAGTTTTTTTTACAATTACTGTTTACAACTTTCCGTCGTCGTATATATATTATAGCTTCTTTTTATTCTTCGCATCTTTATTATTGGCAATTTAGGCTGTATCAGTGTGAAATAGTGTCACTATGTGAATAGATAGATGGAGTATTATTATTATTGTCATTATTAGTTTATTCGAGTTTTTTTTACATTATCAAGCCAGGAATTTTTTCTCGGTGCTGAAAATGTTGCTTTGGCTGCAAGTATACGAGTATATTTTTTCTTAAGGAGGTTATGCACAAATTCATTGCGGGTGTTGCGGGGAGCTTCTGACGTCACAGACAAAACTGAAATCTGGCTACACTGTAAAAAAATTAAGTGAAAAGCGCCTGCGCCCCGTATACAATATATGGAATTACGGGTATGTGTGTGTATTTGAAAATGTCATACGTTGCCACATCTAATTTTTGTAAAGTTTATAATTAATTTCTCATTAATTGACCGATCAACATATGAAAATTTTTCGCGCAATTAATAGAACTCGGTTTCTAGTATATGTGTGATTTTTTTCAAGACTTTTTCATCATTTTTTCTATCTGAAAAAAATGGTTGAAATCTCCATAAGAGCCAATGTTAAATATTATTTTCAATAATTAATTACAAAAAATTTAACCGATCAACATAAAAAAATAATTATACCGTTGTATTCAGAATGAAAAGATCTACTTGTGTACAAAATTTCAGAAGATTCTCATTATATTTTAAAAAAAAAGAGTAATTTGTGCATAACCTCCTTAAGAAAAGCTTTTTAAACACGTAAAATGTCAATGTCTCGGATACTCAAATAGTTGAATTCCACACACACTCACAGACTGCAGACAGATGGTCAGCGACGTCTTCGAGCATCGCTATGTGGTGTCTATGTCAACATTTGGAGTATCGTGGTCATTTTACGTCTTTTACGTGCTCGTGTTATGAAAGAAATTATAATGCACAGCTATGGTATTTAATACATAAATACACTGTAAAAAAAAATTCTATATTTGATAACAAAACTTCTTGAAAATAGAATTTTCGTTCTAGGAAATTTTTAGTTTTGAAAGAAGAAAAAAAGTTCTTGTTATGAATAGAAACTTCTTGTTAAAAGACAAAAAAATTCTTGAAACATGACAGATTTAGATTTGAAATAAACCTAAAATAGATTTGAAAAAAGAGAAATTATCTTTGTAATGATAATAAAACTTTCTGAAATAAATGCTAAAAAGGTCTTGAATTGAGACACATACTTCTTTAAAAAAATCTTTTTGTTCTCACTTCATGAACAACAGTTCTAAATTTTAGAACTAGGCTTCTTGGAAGTACAGTTCAACTTTACATTAAAAACCATATTTTTTTTTTTGCCATTCATGTATCGGAACCTCGATTTTCGATGCATGCGTTCAGCCTCGAAAACGGCATATTCCGGAACTTCTCCTGTCGGCGTAGTTTTAGACACTGCGGAAATTTTATACACTCTCGGCGTGGTAGAGAACTGTGTAGAAAATTTTCTACACACTTCGAAAATTTTGTGCACTCCCGGCGGTGGATTAGCACCGGGGAAATAACATTATTCAAGAGTCACGTTGGCTTGATATTTTATTGTCGTGTATGTGTTTGTGTGACGTGTGTTCGTTGGTCCACATAGACCACATTGATTATAATATTGTTATAAACTAAATTGATTATTATTATTTATTGAGCTGATTATTATTATTATTTATTAAATTGATTATTGATATTGAGTTAATTAATTATTATGATAAATTTAATTGATTATTATTATTCATTGGATTGATTATTATTATTTATTAAATTGATTTTTATTGTTTATGAAATTGATTATTGATATTGATTTAATTAATTATTATCATTAATTTCATTATTGATTATTATTATTATTTATTGGATTGATTATTATTATTTATGAAATTGATTTTTATTGTTTATGAAATTGATTATTGATATTGATTTAATTAATTATTATTATTAATTTGATTACTGATTATTATTATTGATTTAATTGATTATTATTGTTTATTAAATTAATTGATATTATTGATTTAATAAATTTCTATTTTTAATTTATTTGATTATTATGATCAATTTAATTGAATATTATTATAAACTAAATTAATTATTATTATCTATTAAATTGATTATTATTATTGATTTAATAAATTTTTAATTTAATTGATTATTAATGTCACATGCATCACAATCTCGGTTTCGAAACATTCATGACAAAAAATAGTGTGTGTAACTCGGGCATAAAATTGAAAATTGTGGATGAGTAGGTGCGCGCGCAGCACATCCACAGTTGTCAATTTTATGCCCTTGTTACACAAAATACTATTTCTTAACTAATTACCTATGAGGGGAACCAAACCCTTGACCGACGCAAACCACTATATCTTAAACCTAACGACTTTCCCACCGAGAAACGAGCGTATGTACATGACGGGACGAAAATTTCTGTTCTCATAAAGCACGACATCTAAGAAGAAAAATTAAATCATATTGCAATTAAAACAAATCAAGTTTGATTATAAATACTTACGAAAAATATAAAACTAAATGATATAAAAAAAAATTAATATAAAAAAAATTTAATAGAAAACTAATCTTTAGTCGGTATTCATTTTTTATATTATTATCATATTATTATTAAAGTAATACAAACATCGAAAAAGAATATTTTATTATGTCTGACAAGTTGTCTTATGATATATGTAAAAAAAAAATATGAGCAAAACATTTTTCTTCTGACTTGTTAACAAAATCAACTTCAATTTGAATATGACGTAATCTTTCTTCTTAAGGAGGTTATGCACAAATTACTCTTTTTTTTTAAAATATAATGAGAATGTTCTGAAATTTTGTATACAAGTAGATCTTTTCATTCTGAATACAACGGTATAATTATTTTCTTATGTTGATCGGTTAAATTTTTTGTAATTAATTATTGAAAATAATATTTAACATTGGCTCTTATGGAGATTTCAACCATTTTTTTCGGATAGAAAAAATGATGAAAAAGTCTTGAAAAAAATCACACATATACTAGAAACCGAGTTTTATTAATTGCGCGAAAAATTTTTATATTTTGATCGGTCAATTAATGAGTAATTAATTATAAACTTTACAAAAATTAGATGTGGCAACGTATGGCATGTTCAAACACACACACATGCCCGCAATCCCATATATTGTATATGGGGCGCAGGCGCTTTTCACTTTATTTTTTTACAGTGTAGTCGGATTTCAGTTTTGTCTGTGACGTCAGAAGCGCCCCGCAACACCCGCAATGAATTTGTGCATAACCTCCTTAAATGTCGTGCTTTATGAAAACAGAAATTTCCGTCCAGTCATGTACATGCGCTCGTGGCTCGGTGGGAAAGTCGTTAGGTTGAAGATATCGTGGTTTGCGTCGGTCAAGGGTTCGGTTCACCTCATAGGCAATTAGTTTAGGAAAAAAAAATATGGTTTACAATGTAAAGTTGAACTGTACTTCTGGTAATTAACAAAAGTAATGTTAAATAAATAATTTTTTTATTTATTTAAATCAGTAGTAATTTACTTCTTGAATTGAATCTTATTTTGACTCGATAGAAATCTTTTTTTTCTCAATTCAAGACACAACTTGATTATTTCCAAGAAGCCTTGTTCTAAAATTTAGAACTGTTGTTCATGAAGTGAGAACAAAAAGATTTTTTTTTAAGAAGTATGCGTCTCAATTCAAGACCTTTTCAGCATTTATTTCAAGAAGTTTTATTATCATTACAAAGATAATTTTTCTTTTTTCAAATCTATTTTAGGTTCATTTCAAATCGAAATCTGTCATGTTTCACGAATTTTTTTGTCTTTTAACAAGAAGTTTTCTATTCATAACAAGAACTTTTTTTCTTTTTTCAAATCTAAAAATTTCCTAGAACAAAAGTTCTATCTGGTAGAACTTTTTTTTTTCAGTGTATAAAAATTTTGATGAATGATCTACAGGGGCGGTAAATTAATGGAGTAAAACTTTGATGAGCTGTCAATTTGTTAGGCAATCAAAAGAGAATTTCTTAACAGTGAATCGATTCTGATAATTTATGGATACTAAATATAGACCTAGATATCACATTATTTACTCATAAATTAGTGAGAAAATTTATTTCTGTACATTATCAAATACTTTCTTGACTGCAATGGGCTGCTTCGGTTAAAAAAAAAAAAGTTTTACACTAATAATACTTTTTTTTGAGTAAAAAAAGAAAGTCTCTTGATTTTCAAAGACTGCACAGGAAAATGTACTTATCACATTTAGAAAAAAATTTTAAATATAATATATAATATAAAATGAATTCTTTTCTGAACGAACACGGAGAAAAATTTTCAGCAAATTTTGCTATGGAGCCATATCATCGAGGGTCTATCTTCTGACTATGAAAATATTTACTATCATGTTCACAAAGAAAAACAATTTTTGCTTTGAAAAATTAAAATGTACCATAGCAATTTATATAATGTTTTTTTTTTTTTGCTATGTTCAGATAAAAAATTACAACGCATAAAGAAATTTTTACCAAGGCCAAATTTATAAGTTAAAATAATCCAGCCTAAAAATTACATTGTACCATAGCAAAATATGTATTTTTTTTTTTTTTGCTGTGTATTCATAAAATTTTACGTTGTTGTTGTGGACAAAATTGAAATAATCCTCTGAAAATTTACGATGTGCCATAGTAAAAATTTGATTCTCTCAGAAATCCTATAGGTGTCATTGATAAATACAAAGCAACATGGTTAAAATTACAATGGGCCATAGCAAAAACAATGACGGACTCGCTGTTAACTGCCCCCACTTTTTAGCCGACTGCGCAGACGTGACTTTGCTCATTTTAAAATTATTAATGTAAAACAAACAAAAATTAATTTTCTGATCCACGCAAGTTCTGTTTTAAATGGGCATTTTAAAAAATTTTACCCGATTTCGACGAAAAAATTATTTTAAGGGTATTTCGACCTCCCGATTTCAATAAAAATATTTAAAAAATTCGATCCCCCCGGAAAAGGGTTAAAAAAAATTAATTAAAATTAAAATAATCAATTTCGCGATTCCTGTTAAAATTAGAAAAAAAAGTTTCAAGTAAAAGTTGTAGAGAATAATTTTTTAGGGGGGGTAGGTCTCATAAGTTTTTTTTTTTAACCATCCGTTTTCGCGTAATTAGATTTTAAAGTTTTATGTTTTTTGATTAACACGTTTCCCCTCACGAGTCCCCACTCAAAACTCTCCTGTGTGACCGCGATAGATATATAAAAAAGAGAGTTACTTTTATTTTGATCCGACGTTACCCGACGCTACTCGACTGTACCCGACTCGACACATACACACACACACAGCTGTTGTATTTACACGCACCGTAATAGATTAGTGACATAAGCTTTTTAATTCGATTTCTATCAATTCTCTCAATTCTCGCGTCGTCGGCTCGGAATAACAACAAAAGCAATTGTTAATAAAAAAAGAATAGCCCCACCATTCAAAAATGCATCGATTTAAAAAATTTTTTTTTCATCATATTATAAATTAAAAAAAATATCGTATGCTCATAATAATATTGCTATTTCGATTTTCTCGCGGCCCGTAATTATTTTTGGGGGAAAAGGAGTGGTTATTTTGTGAAAATGCCCTACAACGAAATTAATGTACTACATTTGAAGAAAATTTTCCCGTTTTTATTTTTTTTTCTGTCGATTATTGAGAAAGTTATTCTATATTTCTCTGAAAAAAATTATTTTTTTTGAATTCTTTTCGCGACGCGTATTTTTGAGGGAAAAGAGGTGGTTATTTCGCGAAAAAACAAATTAAAATATATAGCAGACAATATGTACATTATTATAAACTGAATAAATTTTCGTGTTTTGCCCAATAAATAATTAATATTTGCATAAACTCAGAAATAATTACGCGTCGCGAAAAAAATAGAAAAAAAAATATTTTTGTCGGAGAAATATCGAATAATTCTTTAAATGATTGACCGAAAAATAAAATAAAAACGAAAAAATTTTCTTTAATTTTTGTACATTAATTTTAATAAATAGCATTTTCGCGAAATAACCACCCCTTTCCTCCCAAAAATAATTACGCGTCGCGAAAGGAATAAAAAAAAAAATATTTTTGTCTGAGAAATATCGAATCACTCTTTAAATAATTGACCGAAAAATAAAATAAAAACGGGAAAATTTTCTTTAGTTGTAGTACATTAATTTGGTTGTAGGGCATTTTCACGAAAAAACCACTCCTTTTCCCCCAAAAATAATTACGGGCAGCGAGAAAATCAAAATAGCAATATTATTATGAGCATACGATAGTTTTTTTAATTTATAATATGATGAAAAAAAAATTTTTAAAATCGATGCATTTTCGAATGGTGGGGCTATTTGTTAAGATTCTTTTTTTATTAACAATTGCTTTTGTTGTTATTCCGGGCGACCACGCGAGAATTGAGAGAATTGATTGAAATCGAATTTAAAAGTTTATGTCACTAATACTATTACGGTGCGTGTAAATACAACAGCTGTGTGTGTGTGTGTGTATGCGTCGAGTCGGGTACAGTCGAGTAGCGTCGGGTAACGTCGGATCAAAATAAAAGTAACTCTCTTTTTTATATATCTATCGCGGTCGTGCAGGAGAGTTTTGAGTGGCGACTCGTGAGGGGAAACGCGTTAATCAAAAAACATAAAACTTTAAAATCTAATTACGCGAAAACGGATGGTTAAAAAAAAAAAACTTATAAGTCCTACCCCCCCCTAAAAAATTATTCTCTACAACTTTTACTTGAAACTTTTTTTTCTAATTCTAACAGGAATCGCAAAATTGATTATTTTAATTTTAATCAATTTTTTCTAACCCTTTCCCGGGGGGATAGAATTTTTTAAATATTTTTATTGAAATCTCGAGTCCGAAATACCCTTAAAATAATTTTTTCGTCAAAATCGGTTAAAATTTTTTAAAATGCTTATTTAAAACAGAACTTGCCTGGATCATTCGTAATCGTTGTTGTGGTGCAGCGCAGTGCAGCGGATAATGCGAAGAGTTTCTATTCGGCAGATATGGGGTTCAATCCCTGGTTAAGTTCAATTTTTGATGTTAAAGTATTCATCGTAGGAAATAAAAAATGAGAAAAAAAAACAAATAAAGTATAAATATTGACATTAAAAAAAAAAAAAAAATTATAATAGTTTTAAGGGAGTACCTCCATCGATTAGTTTTCTTACAATTTTCCTAATTTTTGGATATATAAATCTTGAAATTCTCCTGCATCTAATGATCTTAACTCTGTGATGATGAACAATCGAGTATTAGAGATAATTGAGTCTAAACAGGTGAACTTTTTACGTGGTTTAACATTGCAGGTATAGGATTTTTTTTTAATTTTTTTATATTTTTAGTTCTAACAAAAAAACGGTTCTTACAAATTTGATAAAAAATTAATATGTCAAAATTGACATAATTTAGGAAATTTTGAAAAAAAAATTAAACGCTTGAACTTTCTAGAATCAGAGATATTATTAATTAAAGTTTGCAAAATTTATTAATATTTGACATGAACGTGATGCGTCGCGCGCAACTCTCTACTTATTTTATATATCACACATATGTACAAACATCTAAAAGATTAATAAACTATAATTTTATCGAATTAAAATTTCCAATTATTTTTAAACAAATCAATTATTTTAAAAAATTAAATGAATAAATAAATGCATATTCCAATATTGATCACCTTAATTTACAACTAAATAAACAGCTGTCACAACAAATTCACACAAACACAAGTACACATCTATCCGAGCGTTTTCCCGAACACAACTTGGCCGTGATTGGCTGGAATTTGCACAGTATCAGGCAAAAATTTTGGGCTCCGATATAGACTTTTTGTTGCAATTAACACTATGTTTTTTCCTAAACTTTCTATTTCGATTATCGTAAAAGTACTCCCTTAATAAACAAAATAAACTTTGCGTTTGACCATAATAAAAATTACTATTGTACACAAAAAAAAATAGCCACGCCCACACGACTTTTTGCTATAGCCCATATGAAAATATCATAAAACAAATAGATAGTGCAGCTCAGCTATGGGCCATTGTAAAATTCGCTATGTTTTTTTCGTAAAAAAAAATAAAAAATTCTTTCCGTAAATATGTAAAGTAAAGCTCATATTCAGATTTTTCACTGTAGTGATGTAGAAAAAATTTTGTGACCGTCATTCGACGGTCACGTCATTCGGTCCGTTAGAAAAAATGACGGGCTGAAAATTTGTGACCGATTGTGACCGTGAGATTTCTGACAAGACTTAAAACATTAATCAAATTTAATTCACATATATTTTAAATATAAATTAAATTTATTTTATATTTCCAATAAATATATTTTTTTCACTTGGGCTGACAGTCATTTTAGAATACTTATAGAATATTTTCTCTGATTTTTCCAACTTGATTCATAACGGATTTTTTTTTTTTTTTTGAAAGTGACCAAAATCATGACGAAAAATTTTCTGACGGTCACAGACGGTTCGGACGGTCATTTTTTCAATGACGTGATAAAAAAAAAGAATGATGGTCATTTACATTACTAATTCAGTGTCGTGGCACAGTGGTTAACGTGTCTACTTCCCAGGTTGTCAAGTCTACGGTTCGATTCTCGATATTAGAAAATTCCAGGGAAAAATCAATTCAGAAAATATTTGAAAATACAAATTGTTCTTTTAATGCAATAAATAAAATAAATATTCTCGTTTTAAACAAATTTATGGGCACTTGAATTGTCCACGGCAAACTACATAAAAATGATAAAAAATCAATGATGAATAGATGGACGGCGGTGTTAACAGGTTGAAACTTGGAAAAAATTAAGAAGCCCTGTGGTCTAGAGGTTAAGGCGGTTGCCCGGTATGCTAAAGACCCGGGTCGAATCCTGGCAGAGGAACTTCTTATTTTTTCCAAGTTTCTGTTTTTTTCAAAACGAACGATAATTCAAAGAATGCCTAAAAAGTTAGAAGTAAGTATAATGGTATATAAAGACAGTATTGAAGCTTTTTTCATTCTTGATGCCGGCATTCTTTATTTAGCTTCGAATATAAGATCTCAACCTCCTATGTTCAAACCTCATTTCATGTTCCATGATTTATCAATAAATTTATAGATTAAAATATGTTGAGTTAGAAAAAAATATTCTTTATGTCTGATGTTTAGCAATGGCATAAAGAATGTTTCAAATGTGGAACTTGCTCCAGAAGGTTAGACTCTGTGAACTGCTGTGAAGGTCCAGATAAAGACATATACTGCAAAGGTAAGGGATACAGAAGGACTATTAACATTATCAAGCTATACCATGCTACAGAAAGTAACTAAATATTTCTATATTATGCCTACATTTATATATGATTAATACAGTCAATGAGTAATGACAATGATTCACTTACAGACTAGACCATTTGCGGATTAGTAAGTGGGGTAAATTTATTGAGGGAGTTCAACTTTAAATTACTTGAGCGAAATTTTTTTTCAACTGTTAGAACAGGTTCATAAAATAGTTGTGTTGAAATTCCGAAATTTTATTTACCACACACAGTATAAATGTGTAGAAATAAAGATATTCAGTTTTGAAGTCGACAACTCTCAATGAGTTTGATAATGGGTTGAGAAAAGAAGATGTGAAATATTAACAATGTTTATCAAATTTTCACTATTTACAGTATAACTTCTCTATAAGAGACCTCCGAATACGTTAGTTGATGAAGGATGAAGGAGAAATGTTGCTCTTATATATACGGTATCTGTGTTAAAATTTTGAATTTTATTGAATAAATGCATGGATGTAAAGTTGATGATTTTACGGAGGCTAGGAGCCGAAAGGCTCAGCCGCAGTATTGGATTTATCCCCCAAAAAAAAAAAAACGTTCATAACTTCTAAACTAATTGTCGTAAAGACTTCGGATTTGGCTCAAAAAAAGCGGCTCTAGAAATCCTATTGCCCTTGATAGAGAAAAGCGATATCTATTTGGCCAGTTTTTTTGCACGAAAAATACTATTCGTACGATAAAAATTCATTTGAAAAAGTTATAGAATATTGAAAAACGATTATTTTAAGCCTAATATGAAACCTCTGCAACTACTCCATTTTGAGTTATAGCTTGTGCCGTTTTCATTTTTTAGGCAAACAATAACTCGTGATGAAATGGTGTTAGAGACTTTATATTAGGCTTAAAACATGCGTATTCGAAAATTCTATCGCCTCTCTGGAAAAATTTTGATCTATGGATCACATTTTTCATAGTTTTTAGAAAAAAAAAAAAAAGTGACTGAACAGATAATGCTTTTTCTCATAAAGGTCGATGGAGTTTCTAAAGACGCGTTGTTTGAGCCTAATACGAAATCTTTACTACAATTTTATCAAAAGTTATTGCTTTTCTAGTTTTCGAGTAATTTTTGAAAAACGCTCTAACTTTCGAGAAAATCGTCCTAGATATTTTGTATAAGACTTAGAAAGCATGTGTGGTAAAATCCTACAACTTTTAGTCGAAACTTTTTTCAAAAAAAATTATAGTTTTCATAAAATAAAATAGGTTATAGTTAGTAGTGCCTCAGAGAGGTGTCAACGAATTTGGAGGGGCGCATTTGCTTCGGCTTCTCAAATGAGTGAGCGGCTCTCTGATTGGGCACATGTAACGAACCATATTTTATGTTACTAGGGACAGTGGTAATAATGTGTGAATTTCCAAAAAGCGCACTACCCCTCTTACGCTTTGGAAATTCACACATTATTCCCACTGCCCTTGTAACATAAAATATGGTTCGTTACATGTGCCCAATCAGAGAGCCCGCTCACAACTCATTTGGAGGGGAAACACTCGCCAAGGCTCGTGCTTGCCCCTCCAAATTCGTTGAGAGCACACTCTTTGAGTGGGCACTTGTAACGAAATATACTATTTTGAAATATTTTTGTCTCTTTTGTTTAAAAAATAGAAATAAATTGACTATTGGAATCAGGATAAACTCGTTGAGGGGCGATAGAGTTTTAAAAACCACGTTTTTTGAGTCTAATATGAAGTCATTTCGTTGATTTCAACAGAAGTAGCTTGCCTCAACTTGAACGAAAAAAAAAAAAAAAAAAAATCGATTTTCAGAAAATAAAAAAAAAAATGTACTATTATTGTATTGTTACTTTTAAAAACCATTTAAGAGATAAAATTCAACACGGCCCTAGCCGGAGTATTGAAAATTTTTAATTTTCAACGGTAACCCGGGCCACACGCCCCAACAAACGTTACCAGATCTTTTTTCTTATTTATATTTATCACATCAGTTAGATTATATTCCCGTTCGAGACAGTTCGGTTTCTTATAGGTTAAAAGGCGTTTTTCTTAGTCCTTTTTTTTTATGAACTTAGAAAATTTTCATTTCGATTAAAAACAAAAATTAAGTTTTACATTAAATAATAATTTGGTCTTCGTAATAAAAATGAGATGCCCCGAAAAAATACTATACTGTGTCCATTTCTAATAGGACTTTTGTTTTCTCCTTTCAAATCTAAAAATTTCCAAGAACTAAATTTCTAGTTTTCTGAACGATCCTTTATCAATTATTCATCAACATGATCAAGTTCCGTCATCTTGAAGCTATATGTAATGATGTTTCTGAACATTACGGTTCTTGCTTTAGTTGCTCGTAATGAGATGCGTGGACACTACTTTTTGTGAATGTTCGTGTCACATACGATCTAAATATGTGTTCGAAAAAATTACGATCATCCACTCGGAAAAAAATAAGGAACACGATCTGAAATTTTTATTTATAGTTATTGCAATTAAGCGAGGAGCCCTAGTGGCTTTTTTTGATGCTACCGAATTCTCGTTTGAAATTCTTCAATGTCATAAAAAATATTAGTTTCTATTGGCAAATTTAGATACGTTTTCCGAGTTATAATTATCAAAGTATGATTGTTTTTGTCTTAACCGTACACAGTCTGCACATGGTCTATTCAATACGTGAATAGTATTTGAGATCACGTTTTATTCTCTAGAGTTATGATAAATCAGAAATAAATCAAACGAAAAACAAGAACATCAGATTTTCATTGATGAAAATGTTTGGAATTTCAGATTTAACAAAAGAAAAAACATATGATTTCAACGCAAGTAGCTTGTTACAGCTTGAATTTTGAGAATATATGAATATAATTTCTCTTATTGAAAAATGTAACGTTAACCTAGTTTGTTTTTAGTTTGTTACGGCAAATCGTTCGGACCAAAGGGTTATGGCTATGGTCAGGGTGGTGGTGCACTGCAGAGTGACTACTATTTTAACGGGTGGGTCCTCAAATTCATAAAGAATGTTGCTATTTCTTGCTTATTTACTTTATTACGCATTACTTATATCACCAGCTATTTTATGAGTTAGATGATAGAAAATTAAAAATGAGAAATGGAAGAAAAATTAAAAAAAAAACTCAAGGGCACATCAATTTTCATCCTTGCTTATGCTTTACCCACTGATACATATATATGCGCTTATCTGCTCGACAGCATGCTATCCAAAAAAATTTGGTCCACGAGGCATAGGTCATGCCGGAGTTATGTGGATCGGGTTGCAGTGTGATATTGAAGACGACGGGTACGCACGACTTCATACTATAATTTTTACCCTTAGTGAAAAATATTCACATCATTTCCGATGACTTCAACTTTTTGTAATGTTTTCAACCTTTTCTTACTGAACCCGGATAAAAATTTTAAGTACGGAAAAAGTCTTGAGGCCTAAAAAAGTATGGAAACTGTATTGAAAATTTACAACAAGAACTGAAGAAAAGAAATTCGAAGACATTCAAAGCATTACTTTGTTGAAGGACTCAATTTCAGTCTAGAAAACCTACGGGTTTTTATAGGACGCTGTATTTATTTGTCAAGACATTTGATTTCGGTCTGGAAAATGTATTGAAGTTAAAGACTTTTTAAAGACGCTATACGGATACTGAAAAAGTCTTATTCTTCCATACTTTTTGGGTACTAAAAAAGTCTTGAAATTCCGTACAACTAGTTTTTTTCCGAGAACTCAGAAATTAGAAGGCTTAACTAAAACTTTTTGAAAGGCTTATTGAATTTTTTTTTCTGTGTGTGTGTGTGTGTGTGTGTTGATTTTCATTTTGATAAAGCGAATGACGTCTTATTGAGAAAACCACTAATAGGTCTCATCTAGTGTTGTCGCGATAGACGGTAATTGCAATACGATATAATATAATACGATAATTACGATAGCTATATGAATATGATAGTATAAATTTTCATCGTGTCGATATACCCAAGTGTTTCGACTTGAAATTAACTTACTGCTAGATGACGTGTCCATCGACACAATAAGTAAAAGTGATTCTCAATTTTGTTGTAACGTTTATTTATTTTCGCAAATATAGCTACACTGAGAGAAATATTAACTAAGAATTACAAACGTAAAAGAAAAAATTACAAAATAAATAGTAAAAACTGCGTTCCCCCGTCATTTATAAGAATTATTCGTATATTGATAGATAATTTTTACAATAAAATTATGTAAAAAATCTGGCCATTGACTATATACAATACTAAGCCATAAAATTTACACAATTTTATTGTAATTTCTGTTTAAAAAAATGACTAAATTCACGACACTCACAAGTAAATTTTAGCAGACTGAGAATTTACCCACTACCGGTTTTGGAATTTACTAAATTTTATTCAAAAGTTGGACATTTTTTGTGTTAAGTTGGGCAGTTTGTGCTAGATTCACGGAGAATAGCAATCAATTCCCGGCAACATTTTTTCTTTTCTGTTTACACGCTCAAAACTCGAAAACTAATTGTTAAATAGAAAAAAGTTATTCTTGATAAATTGTTTAGAAATAAATAACCAATAATAAATCTCGCTTAACCCCATACCTAGCTTCAACAGATAAGGCTGTAGAAATGCTTGAAATTACATGACAGTTCAATCATTTGTTTAATCGGTCGGCCATCTTTGTGTTATTTCGCCCCACAAACAGAATTTTTACAAAGCTATATAGTAAAAAATATTTAAGTCTATGCTAACTTTTATATGTGTACATGATAATTTTTATTATATATATAAGAATATTTATTAAATTGTGCAGTATTTTTCATTCAAACATATAATAATTTTTATTGTTTTCACTAAACATGTATGTTCTTTATTTAATTAACTCATAACTCATAATCTAAGAGATTAATCAAAAAAAGTAATTCTTCATAAATTGTTTAGAATTGAATTTTCAATAATAAACTTCACTCAACCCCATGTCTATCTGCAATGGATAACGATGTATAGAGGCTTGAAGTAACCTAGCAATTTTTTGACATTTTACAGATTTTACATAATTTTATTGTAGAATTCCGACTCTCGCGGCCAGTCCCAGAATTAAAACAAAAATTACAAAGTACTATAGTAATTTCTATTTAACCATGATTTTAATTTTTAGTTAAAATTTCTCTCAGTGTATAGAATTAATGAAGATTACACAATTTATTTAGTTTCATCAATTCCTTAACTACATTTGCCATAATATATAAAAAATTATTGGCAAATGTCTAAGGAAAGGATGAAACTAAATAAATTGTGATAAGTGTGTAGTAAATTCTTGTAATCAATGCATCTTCAAGTAACATTATTCGTTTTTTCATGCCCTGGTAGAAGAATTCCGTTGGCCCGACTTTACATGTATAAGCATATGTGCTTATATAGGTTAAGTCGGGCGGTGCTCACAAATTTCTACCAGGGTGTCTTCGAATTTTATTGTCCCTTTTTGGCTTACAATAAATTTCAAAGGCTTATTAAATGTACACAATTTGAATATTAGTAAGCAACTGATGAGAGGAAATAATAAAAATGAAATCGAAACTAAATATGTGTTGTTATTACTTGTGATGTTTTGGTATTGTTAAATATCAGTAAAATAATAATGAAATAAGGTCATGGGCCTAGTTATTGAACGCGGCCCTGTTTCTGAACGATATCGATTATTTATTGTATTACTTAAATATTCTTTATATATAATATAAAAAAAAAAAGTTTTTATTCAAAAGAAAAGTTTTTCTTTTTCTCGAAAAAAAAAAGTTTACAATTCAATTCTTTTATTACTGTCTCAAAAAAAATAATAAAATAACTGGACTAAACGAGTAACGCCATTTTTCAGTCATGTCTAGCGCTGAACGTTGAGTGCATGTATTATGTTTGTCAAGATATGATATTACGCAAGTATAATATATAAGAATATATAACATATAATAGATTTGAAATTAAATTCTCTTTCATTTGTTATTATTTTTTTTTTTTTTTTGATTAAGTTGATTATGAAATATATTCAATTCAATAATGCCCAAAAATTTTACATCATGTTTAACCTAAAATTGTGACATTTGAATTTTTAAGCAGCCATTATTATTATTATTATTTATATGTTATATTCGTTCAAAAACTGGTACCTACTCGCGTTCAGAAACTACGACACCACATTTTATATCGTTCATAAACTGGGTCATTGTCAGGGATTGACTAAATAAATTATTATGTTTTTTTTATATTTATATTTTATTTATTAACTTTAAAGTATATTTTAATAGAAAAAAAAAAAATTATATAAAAATTTTTTATTTTTGTATATTTACGAAGTCCTTGAAAATAAATTCAGCCAGAAGAGTTCAGAAACTGGGACCTTAAATGAAATTAAAACTGTATATGTGATTCTGTGTTATTGTAGTCCATATGTGATTTTTATTTGTCATTTTCTCCAATGATATTTTGACCATAATATTTTGTCATGTAATATTACGGAATAGAATATTATAATCAGGTAATATTTAAGGCGATACCGTTTTTGATCTGTGTTACTTTCGTTTTCTTGTTCAGAAAAAGCTTTGACTATATAATATAAGTTTCAATACTCGAATACTACGAATTATTGAATAGACATAATTTTTCAGCTTAACACATGAGGATCCTCCTCGAATGGTCAATTTATTTTTTGTCATTAACTATTCACTAAACAACCTAGTAATATCGATATGATTAATGAATATTTGTTGGTAACTCATACTTTATTGACATATTAATATAAAAATAATAATAATCTCGATGACTATGATAAAAATAAAACATTAAAGTTTAAATGTCAAAAAAAATTTCGATTCATTTTTTTTTTCGATATAAAACGAAGTATCCAATTTGTGTGGAAAATAGAGATGCTGCTCCTCGTACAAGCGTGGCTGATACCGCAAAGATTCAAGCACCTCCTGGAAAAGGATGTCCTCGGTGTGGTGGTGTAGTTTTTGCTGCTGAACAAGTCCTCGCTAAAGATCGAGAGTGGCACAGAAAATGTTGGAAATGTCGCGACTGTGCTAAAACACTGGATTCCATAATTGCTTGCGATGGACCTGATAAAGACGTTTATTGTAAAACTTGCTATGGCAAAAAATGGGGGCCGCACGGTTACGGATTTGCATGTGGATCTGGATTTCTTCAAACCGATGGGCTGACGTAAGTTAACCGAAATTATAGATAAAAAGTTCTGGGTAATATGAAAAAAATTCGATACCTATCGCAAACTCTTCAATATAAATTTTTATACAGAGAAGATGATATTTCTGCGTCAAGACCATCATACAATCCTGATACGACGGCAATCAAAGCTCCTGCTGGTCAAGGATGTCCACGATGTGGTGGCATGGTTTTCGCTGCCGAGCAACAGCTTGCAAAAGGCACAATGTGGCACAAAAAATGTTTTAATTGCAATGAGTGTCACAGACCTCTTGACTCCATGCTTGCTTGTGATGGACCTGATAAAGAAATACACTGTCGTGCTTGCTACAGTAAACTTTTTGGGCCGAAAGGTTTCGGATTTGGTCACTCTCCGACTCTTGTATCTACCAATGGTGATAGTGCGCCTTCATAGTAAGTATATTGCATTGTCAATTTATTTATTTATAAGAAATCGAGCAAGGTGATTCATTAACATACCATTCGTATTCTTATCACTAGTATTGATTCAAAACCTCAACTCGGCACAAAATGTGAAAATGGACAAGGAGGTTGCTCTCGTTGTGGTTATCCAGTTTATGCAGCTGAGCAAATGATATCCAAAGATCGAGTTTGGCACAAAAGATGCTTTAGCTGTGGTGACTGCCATCGCTCGTTGGATTCGACCAATCTCAACGACGGACCAGACGGGGATATATACTGCCGTGGCTGCTACGGTAGACATTTTGGTCCACGTGGCGTTGGATTTGGCATGGGTGCCGGTACGCTAACGATGGCCTAAATGTTCTCGATCAAACATAGCGGCGATTATTATTATTATTATTATTATTATTATTATTATTATTATTATTATTATTATTATTATTATTATTATTATTATTATTATTATTATTATTATTATTATTATTATTATTATTATTATTTATTATTATTATTATTATTATTATATTATTATTATTATTATTATTATTATTATTATTATTATTATTATTATTATTATTATTATTATTATTATTATTATTATTATTATTATTATTATTATTATTATTATTATTATTATTATTATTATTATTATTATTATTATTATTATTATTATTATTATTATTATTATTATTATTATTATTATTATTATTATTATTATTATTATTATTATTATTATTATTATTATTATTATTATTATTATTATTATTATTATTATTATTATTATTATTATTATTATTATTATTAAGATACGAATGTTAGATAACAAAAAAGTACAAATCTTTTTTCCGAAAAATTAATGTCTGTTTATATAACAAATATCTTTATTGCTTATACAAAATTAGAATTATAATTCACGAGCGCTTTCTGAATAGAAACATCGCAAATAATCGTGTAAGTAAATAAATTTCATGATTTTTGTTCATCTGGTCATAAATGATATACGTTATTATAGCGATATAGATAAAAAAACGTACGAAACGTTTTATTTTTTATAAGAAAGAAAATTTTATTATAAACCAATTCTACTATGTCATCTTGTTTTGCGAACGAAAAGAATTAATAAATGATTATTCATTCAATATAAATTTTTAAAGTAATGAGTAAAATGGATTGCAACTATTATTTCTTTTTTTTTAATTTTAATTTAATATTTTATTTTAATATGACTGGAGTTAATAATGAACCCATAATTTTATTGATGTAAATTAGTGGAAATATATATAGAGATTTCGAACACAAGTTTATGATATAAGTTCAGTATTTAGATTCATCGTATTATAACTCTGAGGAATGGTGAGAAATGGAAAATAAATATTTATAGCAATGACTGTACACGTTCTATCTCAGGCAAACTTTATGTGGAATAATATGTGAAACGACTGAGCTCAATCTATTTATAGTATATTGTTCAACCAAAACCTGAGGGAGGTCCATCTTGCACTATTTTCCAAGTTCCAAAACGAAACACTAAGAAGTTAAGAATAACTTGGGTATGGCACCTTCAGAATCCTGAAGCATCTCCTATTTTGCGTACAAATTGAATTCAACACTTTCACACAACCATCTTCAGAATAAACATAAATTAAGCACTGACTTGAAGTGCGATGCACTACTATGACATGTTATGCGTTTCTGTGTGTTAAATTTCGCACCAAATAGTACAACTAATGCAAGATTTTTTTAGATTCCAGCATTATTTAATCTGTCATGGGCAAGAGTTTACATACATTTGCACACTGAAAAATCGTATGGGACTGTACTTCATTACGCATCAAAATTAATGCAAGGTTGAGGTATTTATCGAATTAGCTTGTAAAAAAATTTATCGAGTGCCAAAGCAGTCTTATGCTTTTCTTGTTTTACAGCACTGTATTTATTTATGATTAATATCGTGTAATAAAATAAATATAATGTATACTGAATGAAGACATATTTCATAAATTTTTGGCCCATGAATGAAAACTGATTATTTCTAATGTCATTTATAGAAACACCAACTTAATTCACGTATTGATGTATTTTAAAATACCTATTTACATAAAACATTAACAAATGATATTATTTTTGTCACATTCAAGTTGGTGAGTTTGAAAACAAAGTTTTCTAAGTATTAATAGAGATTTGTTGTTTTGAGAGATAAAGGATCTATAAGATAAGGTGGAAGGCTACTCGAAAACGGTCGTGAACTACAAGACTCCCAATGAGCACTTCCAGCGCTGATGCTCGGTCCACTGTGGCTACTAGTACGTCCATTTGGTGGAGTACTATTGCCGTCGCTGTTATTCTTAAGACTTATCAAACTATGGTTGGTAATTGGCTTAACTTCTGCAGTCGAAAGATGAATGTTGGAAGTACCTGGTGGTGTTGATGGGCTTCTAGAGGAACGACCTTCTGTTTTTATACAACCAGACACTGGACTCGAATTACCACTATCTCTATTCACCGTGGAATTCGATCCATTTGACTTTTGTTGTGCCAACCGTTCCTGTTTTCGGAACTTTGCCCGTCGATTTTGAAACCATACCTGCAAGTATATAAATTTTCGATTTTTTTTTCATGAGTAATAATAACAATTTATATATTTAAATTCAAATTCAAGAGATAGTAGAAATAGTAGATAGTAGAGAGATAGTGTTACTCGCCTACAGTGCTTGCACGGAGATAATATTGAGCGTTAATTGTCTAGGTTTGGTAAAAAGTTCAGTAAAAGTTAGCCGAAAAATAATATTAGCAAATCATTTGTTTTCTCAATGACACACAAGATGAACAACCAATATAATTTATCATTTTTAACATTAAATAAATATGATTATTTTAAATAAAATTATAGTTATTTATACTCTCCGATTATAAAAACGACAAACATCATCAGTCTTCCGGATATTTGATTGGTCGTTGTTTTTTTCTCACTTATATGAATTTATTTCTGTTTGCTTTTTTCTATTATTTTTCTATTAATAGCAACAAAAAAACAAAAAAAATTAGCGTGTTGCGAGTACGCGAGGGGGAAGTAAAACTTCTTTCAGAGTAGTTTCATGTCACGCTGAATATTAATAATAATAATAATAATAATAATAATAATAATAATATTAATCCTGACAATAATATTCGAATATAAATATTATTAGTTAATAATAATTATTAGTATTTATATTTCGAATATTATTATTATGAATTTTATTATTTATATCGACACATTAATGGAAGAAGGGCGTAAGTGCCATTTTTAGGAATTTTTTTTTTCTAAAAGGAAAAGGGCGTGAGTTCGGGCCTGCACCTAATTTTAAGGCTTAAAGAAAAAAAAAAGTGCGTATGTTCAGGGACTTACGCCTTTTTTCCATTCTCAAAATCATTTTTAATAAAAGATGAAGATTTGTAATTATTTTTATGTTTTTCGTATTGATAATAAATTATGTATAATTATCAGTAAACAATCAATAATTTAAAAAATCCTGCCATTAAATAAATTTCAAATAAAATTGAAAATATGCCTTTCATCTTTTATCAAAAATTATTTTGATAACGGGAAAAAAGGCGTCAATCCTTGGACATACGCCCTTTATCCTTTATCAAAGGTTGTTACACCCATTTTCCCTTTTTTTTAAGTATTAAAATTAGATGAAAAACCCGAAAATTTATAAATTTGCACTTACGCCCTTTTTCCTTTAAAATTGACGTTTTTGGCACTTCATTCTTTAATGCGACAATATAATTGATACCATCGATATTATTACTAATATTATATTGATATTATTGTTAATCATAATATTATTGGAGTTATTATTATTTATAATAATATTATTCATATATAACCATGGTATAAATAAAATAATAATTTCAAAAATATCATCGATGATAATAATATCAATATAATATTAGTAATAATAACAATAATATTATCGATTTATAATAATATCAGTGATATTAATAATATAAATAATAACATTGACAATAACATTTATATATAAATATTGATAATTATTAGTATTTATATTCAAAATATTATTATTGTAGATATTATTATTAATATCAATACTATTGTGAATAATTGGTAATATTATCAAAATTATTGTTGTTATAATTATCATCATTTATATATATTTATAATAATTTTATTGTTATTATAATAATGATTCTTTAAACCCGTGAGATAACTATTGCTTAATACGTTTAAATGAATTTTTTTTAAAAATCAATTATTTAAGTATTAAACTCAGTTGAACTGTTTAATAATATTTAAATAAAAAAAAAAAGTCGCTCACGCATACACACATAGCAGCTGACGTTCCGAGTTTATCCGCTTGTGGCCGAGCGTATACCAGAGAGAGTATACCAGAGAGAGTATACCAGAAAGAGTATACGTGACAGAGAGTATAGGAGAGCGTGTGACAGAGAGTAAACGCGAGCGCGTAACGCTAGCAGGGCCTCGAATTTTTTTGCTACCCTCTGTAAAGAAGTTTCACTTCAAAAAAAAAAAAAAGAGTAAGTAGGACATAGTTTGTTTTTTTGTTGCTAACGAAATAGATCAAAGGAACAAATGTCATATCTAAATTAATATACTTACAATTATAGTGACAATTTCGATCGCTTCCCAGGTAGGAAGTGACGATGGGCACAAGACTGGGACAAGCCTGATTACCCGGCTCTCGGGCCTGTGTCAAGTGTAGAATGTTCACGATTTATTTACTGGTGCCGGACTAGTGTATCCGGCTTGACACAGGCTTGTGTTCCCAGGCTTGACACAGTCTTGTGTTCCCACGCCTGACACCGGCTTGCAAAAAAATTATAAAAAAATATAAATAAACAATTATTATTAATTTATTAATTGGACATTATTATTTGTAACGGGGGATCGATCCTAGGTCTCTTACGTGGAACTCCAATGCTCTATCAAGTCAACCACCGGGGTATTCATGAAAGAGTCGGTCAAAATTTTTTATATGAATGAATTTATTCGAGAGTCAATTCACAGTCCTTGTAAAAGCCAGGCACGATAGTCAAAACCTTATAATTGTTATTTAATATTTCAATTTACAATTTATAGATCTAATTGATATAATTTTTTTTTTTTAATTGAATATATGCACGAGTCAAGTCCCGTGTGAGGCTTGGTAAAACGGGCTTGACACAAGGCTCGTGTGAGGCCGGGGAAAACAAAAAAAAACAGGCTTGACACCAGCTTGGACTATTGAGGTCTATGTGAGACAGACAAAAACAACGGAAACAGAGTTGTGTCAAGCCTGTGCTAACAAGGCTCGTGTGAAGTCGGGGAAAACAAAAAAAACAGGCTTGACACCAGCTTGGACTATTGAGGCCTGTGTGAGGCCGGTTTTAAACAACGGAGACAGTCTTGTGTCAAGCCTGTGCTAACAAGGCTCGTGTGAGGCCGGGGAAAACAATGGGCACAAGCTTGTATCAAGCCTGTGCTCCCAAGGCTTGATACACGACCCTCGCACAAGCCTGGCACAGTTGTTCAAGCCCGAGAACTCTTACCTGGGTTGACTCTTTTTTGTAGAAAAAACTTTGTTTTTTTTTTGTTGTCTAATAAGATAAATTAAATGAATAATTCTTTTTATATAATTAAAATAGTATATTTCGTTACAAGTGCCCAGGCAGAGCGTGTGTTCACAACGAATTTGGAAAAGCAAGCACGAACCTTGGCGAGTATTTCCCCTCCAAATGAGTTGTGAGCAAGCTCTCTGATTGAGCACACCCAGGTAGAAATCTAAGTCGATTTTCGACAGCCAACTTCCACTGGACGTCAAAGATCGAGCTCGGATCGACGTCGATCCAGAGAGAGCCCTGACAAAATTCTGTGAGGAAGATTAAGAGACAAGGAGTTCTCATTGAGCGAAATTTCATAGCCATTGAAATAAAGTTATAATATTATTGATAATAGGTGTAATTTATTTATTTATAGTCGTTGTAAAAACAAGAGACTACAGTATTTTTGTATAATTGATTTTTTTTATACGCAGTAAAAAAAAAATGTAAAATGTAAAAAAAATATAAATGTTAAAATAAAAATGTCAAATTTTTAACATTTTTTCAAGTGTTACATGGAAATTTGACATTTAAAAAAATGTCAATTTATTTTACACATAAAATTAACACTTAAAAAAATGTTGAATTTTGAATTTGACATTTTTCAGATGTTAAAAATTAGTTGAGAGATGACCGCTAGGTCTTTTGAGTTGCATCAATTATTTTCCCTCACTTCTACCAGTGAACGACGCCAAATAAAACTTTGTGTTACCGAAATAAGTTTAATACATATTGTCAAAATAAATAATATAATTGAAGAAGTTACAAAACACAAGTTATTCTTTAGTTCATCTTTTTTTTTTGTTTCATCGAAATCATATCCCTTCGGAATAAATAATTATTTACTTTTTATTATCAATATGTCAACCTATGATTTTGCTCGTTTGTGTCAATTTTTTTTAAATAATATATATCCATTTTATTACAAATAAATGTATTTTGTGAATATTAATATTATTATTCATAGTTTATGTGATTGCTTGTAATTTTATAATTAAGAAAAGATTGAAATAAATATGTTGAAACATAATCATATTTATATGCATATTTTCTTTAAGACAATTTACGTTTTTTTAAATGTCAAATTTTTAACATTTTTTTGGATGTCAAAATCGGTCTACACTTTTTCAAATGTTCAATTTCAACATTTTTTCGAGTATTAATTTTCAACATTTTTTTGTATGTTAATATTTAACATTTTTTTAAATGTTAATTTTTTAACATTTAAAAAAGTGTAGACTGATTTTGACATTCAAAAAATGTTTAATTTTACATTTTTTTTTTACTGTGTGAGACAATATATTTTTGGAGTGTGTATACATTGATGACATACATTACATGAGAATAGAATTCAGCTTTATTACGGAGGCTAGGAGCCATAGGCTCAGCCGCAGTATTGTATTCATGGGTGAAAAAAAAAAAAAAATCATAACTTACGAAATAAATGGCGTAAAGTCTTCGTACTAGGCTTAAATGATGCGTCTTCGAAAACTCTATCACCCGCTCGTGGGTTTTTCTGTTATTTACAATAGTTTTCGAAAAAAAAAAAAAAAACTTTGAAATCGAAAAAAAAAAAAACAGATATTTAATTTTTTTTCTCGAAAACTATTGGAAGCCAAGGAAAAACTTACATACGTTATAATAGACCCTGTTAAAAACTTTCAATTGAGCCTAATATAATGTTTTTATCTTCATTATCCTAAAAGTTATAGCATTTTTAATCAATTTTTTAACAATTTTAAAAAATTAGGCAATGAATAACTCAACGTAGAGTTGACATAAAGGCATCGTATTAGGCTTTAATGATGCGTCTTCGAAAACTCTATCGCCCGCATAATGAGTTTTTGCTGCTATTTTCAATACACTGAGAGAAATATTAACTAAAAATTAAAATCACGGTTGAATAGAAATTACTATACTGCTTTGTAATTTTTGTTTTACTTCTGGAACTGGCCGCGAGAGATGGAATTCTACAATAAAATTATGTAAAATGTGTAAAATGTCAAAAAATTGTTGGGTTACTTCAAGCCTCTATACATCGTTATCTATTGCAGATGGACATGGGGTTGAGTGAAGTTTATTATTGAAAATTCAATTCTGAACAATTTATAAAGAATTACTTTTTTTGATTAATCTCTTAGATAATGAGTTATGAGTTAATTAAAATAAAGACATGCATGTTTTGTGAAAAGAATAAAAATTATTATATGGTTGAATAAAAAATACTGCACAATTTAATAAATATTCTTATATATATAATAAAAATTATCATGTAGACATATAAAAGTTAGCATAGACTTAAATATTTTTTACTATATAGCTTTGTAAAAATTCTATTTGTGGGGCAAAATAACACAAAGATGGCCGACCGATTGAACAAATGATTGAACTGTCATGTAATTTCAAGCATTTCTACAGCCTTATCTGTTGAAGCTAGGTATGGGGTTAAGCGAGGTTTATTATTGGTTATTTATTTCTAAACAATTTATCAAGAATAACTTTTTTCTATTTAACAATTAGTTTTCGAGTTTTGAGCGTGTAAACAGAAAAGAAAAAATGTTGCCGGGAATTGATTGCTATTCTTCGTGAATCTAGCACAAACTGCCCAACTTAACACAAAAAATGTCCAACTTTTGAATAAAATTTAGTAAATTCCAAAACCGGTAGTGGGTAAATTCTCAGTCTGCTAAAATTTACTTGTGAGTGTCGCGAATTTAGTCATTTTTTTAAACAGAAATTACAATAAAATTGTGTAAATTTTATGGCTTAGTATTGTATATAGTCAATGGCCAGATTTTTTACATAATTTTATTGTAAAAATTATCTATCAATATACGAATAATTCTTATAAATGACGGGGGAACGCAGTTTTTACTATTTATTTTGTAATTTTTTCTTCTACTTTTGTAATTCTTAGTTAAAATTTCTCTCAGTGTAGTTTTCGAGAAGAAAAAAAAAAACTCCAGAATAGAAAAAAAAAAAATCAAATAATTAATTTTTTTTATCGAAGACTTTTCAAGGCCGAGGAAAAACCTTCATATCCCATAACAGAGCTTCACGAGAACTTTCAATTGAGCCTAATATGATGTTTCTATTTTCATTATCTTAAAAGTTCTAGCATTTTAAATGAACTTTTTAGCAATTGTGAAAAATTAGAAAATGAATAACTATACGTAAATATGAGATAGCAACTTCGTTTTAGGCTCATATTTTGCGTTTCAAAAAACTCTATCGCCCGCATTATGGGTTTTTTTGCTCGCTTCAATAGTTTTTGAGAAAAAAAAATAAATTTAGCGACTAAGTCAAAGATTTGGCTGGTAAAATAAGGTAGATAGTGATTGTTTGGCTACAATTAGAGCTGAGTGAAAAATCCAGCTAAGAAAAATAATGTAGATATTGATTGTTCCGCTACAATCACAGCTAAGTAGAAAATCTAGCTTCATAAAAAATCTAGCTAAGTTAAATAGTGTAGATATTGATTGTTTGGCTATTATTAAGGCTAAGTAAAATATCTACGAGCTGGGTAAAAAAATCTAACGGCTATATAAGAAAAATAACTTATATGAAATATTAAATTTATTAGTTAGAAAAAAAAAAAAATTATTATAACGTAATTTTTTTTTGAAGTGAAACTTCTTTTCGCAGGGTAGTGAAAAAAAAATCAGTGTGTCGGCCATGTAAAGCGACCGCTCGGACCGAGCAAGCATTTGCCCATATAACTAATAAGAGTGAGTGAGTGAGTGGCTACGAGCGAGAAAAGAGATATGCTTTGAATGAATGTGTGTGTGCGTTGCCAATAGTGTAGCTGATCGGTTCGCAGCGCTTATGAAAATAATAAATCAAAAAATTATAAATGAATACATATACTCAATTGAAAATTATTATTAGTATATTTATGTTATTGATATTATTATTATAATTATTATTTTATTATTAATATCGATATTATTATTATGGATATAATGAATACCAATGATACCCTGGTAGAATTTTGTCCATTTTCGTGAGATTGAATGTCGTGACTAGCTATTTGTACTAGCCAAAAAATGTATACAGTTTCGATGGATAATAACTGGCCAGTGAATATCTATTTTACCTACAAATTATAATATATAATTTTTATAAAAACAAAATCAGATCAATCATAATTTTTTCATACAAATTTTAGAATAATATATAATATGAACAGAAGCAAAAATATTTTGCGTATTGAACAGCATCTGACATTAAAAGAAATCCGAGATTGGTAGAGTTCCGTCTATAGTTCGGTTATATTGAATCTTGTAACTAGCTATTGATAAGCTATAAAATGTATACTAGAAAAAAGGATTTGTTGCTGAAAAATAATTAAACAATAAACGCTTTAAAATAAAAACAATAAAATTTTTAAATTAACAATAAAGCAAATTATTATTATTTTTATTTTTTGAAAGATTTTTAATTTTTAATTTTCAATTTTTTTGATGGTTTTTTTTTTTGTACAAATAGATTTGCTAAAGTTCAAGAAAAAACAAAGGGTACACACTGACGTCATGTACGCACTCATAATAACCTAGCTGATCTTATTTAAAGCGGTCAACTACCTGGCATATTATGGATCTAGCTGCCCAGGTAGGAAGTGAGGACGGGGACAAGCCTGGGACCAGCCTGTTTTTTTGTGTGAAGCCTGGGTGATCCCTGGAATGTTCACTAAGTTTTTGCCAGTGTCAGACTTGTATTCCAGGCTTGTTTCCCAGGCTTGTACCGAGCCTCATTTCTAAGCTTGTATCAAGCCTCACTACCCGGCTTGTGTCAAGCCTGGGTGATCCCTGAAATGTTCACTAAGTTTTTGCCGGTGTCAGGCTTGTATCTCAGGCTTGTTTCCTAGGCCTGGCACAAGCCTGTGTCTTAGGCTTGACACAGGCTTGCAAAAAAAAATAAAAAATAATATAAATAAACTATTATTGATAGTTTATATTTATAACATAACTTATTTTTTTATTTAAACGATTTGAATAAACGACATTGATTAAACGAGAACGAATGGGGGTGACGTGGGATCAATCCGGCGTCTTCCACGTAGAAGTCTAACGCGCTATCAAGTCAACCATCGGGGTATTGTTGTATGATGATGTGAAACTTTTTTATATGAATAAACTCTACTGAGACTCAATACACAGTCCTCGCAAAAGCCTGACACAATAATCAAACCCTGATAACTTCTCTTTAAAATTCATATAACATTCATACAACTTATTACTATTTTTTTTTTTTTTAATTAAATATATGCACAAGTCAAGTCTCGTGTCAAGCTCGGTGAAACGATGGGCGCCAGCTTGACATAAGGCTGTGTTTCAGGCTCGTGTAAGACCAGGTAAAATCAAAAAACACAAGACTGAGTTACCAAGGCCCGTGTGAAACCAGGTAAAATCAACGAGGACAAGCTTGTTTCAAGCCTGTGCAACCGAGGCTCGTGTAAAGCCGGGTAAAATAAAAAAATACAGGCTTGACACAAGACTGAGTTACCAAGGCTCGTGTGAGGCCGGGTAAAAGCAAAAAATACAGGCTTGATACAAGACTGAGTTACCGAGGCTCGTGTGAGGGAGCGTAAAATAAAAAAATTACAGGCTTGACACAAGGCTGAGTTACCGAGGCTCGTGTGAGGGAGCGTAAAATAAAAAAATTACAGGCTTGACACAAGGCTGAGTTACCGAGGCTCGTGTGAGGGAGGGTAAAATCAAAAAATACAGGCTTTACACAAGACTGAGTTACCAAGGCCCGTGTAAGACCGGGTGAAATCAACGGCGACAAGCTTGTATCAAGCCTGTGCTACTGAGGCTCGTGTGCGACCGGGTAAAAACAGAAAATACAGGCTTGACACAAGACTGAGTTACCAAGGCTCGTGTAAAGCCGGGTAAAATCAACGGGCCCAGGTCTGAGACAAGCCTTGGCTACCAAGGCTTGATATACAGGCCTTGCACAAGCCTGACACGGTCGTCAAGCCTGAGAATTCTTACCTGGGTGAGAGATGTCAGCTACCTGAACTCAAGGTTAACACATGTCTCAATACAATGGTTACAAACACACCTCAAAACAAGGTAAATAGAAATAATGAAATTAATGATAATATTTTAACTCGATACTCATCATGGAGTAAATTACAACACGTCATTGCATATTGTCTTCGTATGAAAAGAAGCAACAATAATACTGGCTATTTAAAATTTAATGAACTTGATAATGCAATAATAAAAATACTTAAATTAGTACAGAACGAAATATTTTTCTGATAAATTAAAATGTTTAGAAAAACAAAATAAATTAAGTCAAAGAAGTAAATGAATCAAATTAAATCCTTTTATTGCTCAACACGGATTGTTACAAGTAGGAGGACGACTAGTTAATGCCTCTATTCCATATAATCGAAAACATCCAGTAATATATCCAAAAAACCATTATATTACAACATTGATAATTATTTATCAACATAAAGTAAATTTACACGCTGGTACTCAAGCTACATTATATGCAATAAGACAAAATTATTGGCTTAATGATGGCCGAAATCAGGTGGGCAGGATTATACGATCTTGCACCACATGTCTCCGAGCAAAACCTCGTACAATTGACTACCTGATGGGGAATTTACGCACGGCTTGAGTCAACGCAGCGATCCCATTTACTCTTGTTGGGGTTGATTTTTGTGGCCCTTTTTTAGTAAAGGAAAAGAAAGAATAGAATAGCAGTTTTTGTCTGTCTTGTCATCAAGTCTGTACATCACCTCACGACCGACTGTTTCATTGCTGCCCCGTGTAGATTTGTTGCAGAGAGAGGCTACAGACATCTATTCCGACAATGTTTTGAATTTCCAAGGGGCCAACAATGAATTAATAAGGCTCAGAGAACAATTAAAGTTCAACAATGATCAAGAACAATTGCAAGAATTTTTCAAAGGAAAATAAAATGGCATTTTACTCAACCACTATCACCTCACTTTGGCGGACTTTGGGAAGCTGCATTAAAATCATTCAAGCATTATTTTAAAAAAACAATGAAAGCAGAAGTATGATTATCACAAGAAAAATTTAATACACTAATTTTCGAAATTGAAGCAATTCTAAATTCTCGTCTACTGACGCCTATTTCCAATGATAAAAATGATCCGACAGCGTTATCACCTGGACATTTTTTAATTGGCCATGCACTTACTACAATAAGAGATCATGACTACACTCACACACCTATGAATCGGTTGTCTGGATGGCAGCTAATTGAACAACTACGTCAAAAGTTTTGGCAACGTTGGCATCAAGAATATCTCAAGGAGGATCAACAGAAGTGAGTGGAACAAGGATAACAACAACATAAAACGAAGAGACGTAGTATTGCTGAAAGAAGACAACATTCCACCTATGCATTGGGACAAATAATCGAAACGCACCCTGGGACTGAAGACGACCTACAAACACAATGGCATTAGAATAAATTAATTTTAGAATTACTAATAATTTTGTTTGCTTTTAGTTACAATATTTTGATCGGCTGACCTCTCAACGGGGGGAAAATGTTCCGAGTCGTCACACAGCAGTCGGGCAATTGCCGAGTTCGCTCCCAAGCCCAAGAAATAATGTAGCCGAACAATCAATATCTATATTATTTTACTTAGCTAGATTTTTTACTTAGCTACATCTTTTCCTTAGATGTAATTGTAGCCAAACAATCAATATCTACATTATTTTACTTAGCTGTAATTGTAGCCAAACAATCAATGTCTACATTATTTTACTCAGCTAGATTTTTTACTTAGCCTTAATGTGAAGGGAAATGTAAAGGGAGGGGGTACCCAAAACGAAAGTAGGGGAATATTAGAAAGAGAGCGATAGGAGCGAACTCGGAAGCCAAAATATCGCGTTTCGGAGCGAACTCGGATTTTTTTTAGGCTTTAATCCGGCTTGGGAGCGAACTCGGTAACTGCCAGCAGTCGGTCGGGTCTTTCCTGGGCCTACAATTTTAAATAAATTTAGATAAATGTCACATATTTTTTCATCTGGCAAAAACTATAAAACTAGACCAAGACGAAAACTATAAATTAAAGTTTCTCTTTTTTTTGCTAACATATTTTTTTACATATTATTTCTGTCAAGAGTTATAGAAAATCTCACACCTGTCAAACAACTGCACTAACGTCTTTTTGATACAGAGAATGATCGTAAAATCGATAATAAAAAGTAAATTTATAACTATTTAACATAAAATAAATTCATGAAAACATCTTGGACTTTCTGGTCGTAAAATGATGTTCTTACATTTGTTTAAAGCAGATTTCAAGAGTATGCAATCATCTTTCAGCTTACGAAAATTGTCAGTACAAATTTCCATCTAAAGGTTGCATCTTAAACAATAAACTTTAGAAAAACGCGACACCTCTTGTCTGGAGAAGAGAACGGATTGGTGTCGGATTGGTGTCCTCATTTTCGCTAGGGAATATGGTTGATGCGAACGTAAATAAAAGAACGGTATTTCTTGAAATCTATAGTTGCAATTTCAAGCAAATAAATTGAGCACTTCTTTAGAGAAAAAGTGAGCGTCTGGTCAAAAACGTTTAATATTTCTACGACAGTCATCGATTTTTTAACTGAATCTGACTCGATTTTTTGTATTGAAGCTATTGTTGTGTTTTTCAAGCATTCACTGAAAAAAAAACTTCTGAAATATCGGAGTATTGTTCTTGCGAAAAAAAATCTGGGATTATGGACAAATTGTCTAATATTAAGTAAGAAACTTCCTAATTAGAGAACGAAAAATTTCTTGTTTTTTTATTAATAATTAATATTTTTTATTTTTAATTTTCGTATCAGAAAATTCCACCTAAGAAGAGACTTGAACCCCTGACATACGCTATATAAATCTGCCTGTCCGTATTTCCGACGCCTAACCGACTCAACCACGATAGGATTGGGATGAAAATAAGAGTATATGCATGTATAAACGCGCATGCGTATTGGCCGGGATAGTTCGGCGCGTATTTGTTTTTTTTAAATAATATTTTATAATTTTATTCCTTAGCTTCATTTTTTCCTTATCTCATGCCTTTCCTTGGTATTTTTATTTTATAAAAAATAAATTATATTAGATTTTATATTTAAATAAATACAAATGACTCCATGTAAATGTAAATGACATCCAATAAATGTAAATGACATCTTTCAATTCATTTACATTTAATACTGTTTCATAGTAACAATTATCAACCGCTGGCTAACCTATCATACTATAAATAATACTATACCATTGCGCTTATTATAGTAATGGAGTCAGGCTAACATCCGTCAAAGGATATGACGCTCTTTCTTTGCTTTTTGCCTTTTTACATTTAACTCCAACTGCTATCCGTGCCTAAAGATGTTTACACATCAAAAAGTGATGCACTTATTTCAACTTCAATAGTACTGACAAGATTGGGAAACGCACTGTGGGCGTGGCCATGCACTGGACGCAGCCGGCAAAATAAGAAACTAATTACATGCAGTCAAGTATATCCCATTAGTATACATAGAATTTTATTGTTTATTAAAAAAATGTTATTAACTATTCAATATATACTGTCATGGGCACGAACAACGAATTCCTCACGAAATTTCTTTGAAGGAAATTATATATGCGGAACATATTACGAGTATTGGTGTAAAAATTGATTCAAGTGATGAGCATCATGTGTTTGCCACTTGTATACAAACATCTCATCCAAAAGATCCATGTCATGATATTGAAGGTTGATTTAAAAAAATTAATGGTGAAATATTATCAGTAACATGTTCATGCAAAGCTGGTCTAGGAAAAAAATGCAAACATATCCTTGGTTTCCTTATTTACTGTTCTTTGTAAGTTTTCTTTTTATAAATATGTATCTTGTTTATACCAATGACAGGTTAAAGTAACAGGTTCATAACAACAATTTCTGTTCTCCTCATAAGTAGTTGATAAATTACATGATAGTACAGCATTTTTTTTTTTTGAATGTGCCTTGGATTTGATGCATCGAGAGCTAATTATTTAAAACGAACAAAAACTATTGTTACTTGTGATGTTGAAGTATTAAGAGTTTTGTTTACACATAGATAAGTATGATTATTCTTCGTAATTAAAATGCAGAGAACATACCATTGCACTTTTATTTACTGTTTTGATTTTTCATGCACTTTCCAAGCATCACACCGATTTATTTTATTAAAATCACCGAAATAATTTTTTACTTTGACAGGCTGTTGTTTGTCTAACCTCGGAAATGCATGGAGACTCAGATCTTTATTTCTCCCGGAATTACTGTTGCACCAAGGAACTGAACAATAATATAAGGTTTGTTTTTGTTGAAGATTGTTTTTTTTTTTTTTTTTATACATTTTGGGGAAAATTTTGTACCAGACATTTTAAACAATTTGTAAAAATATTATTTGTTTCTTAATCTAGCATTTATACTGTGTATACCACATACGATTGACTGCATGAAATAGTTTCCAGAAATTTGCTACCAGACGTCAGGGAGAATTGTGCGTTTCCCAATAGTACAACAAACAACATATTCTTAAGAAAAATTCTTGACTTTACCTGGGCTCAAACTCGGGTTTCCTGCATGACATTCCTGAGTCTAACTTACTTAACCACAACAGACATCATAAAGATTGATTAATATTTTTTTTATTTGAACATTCGAGTGCCGATCTTTCATTGAGAGACTTTTCGCCTCTGAGATCAGACTCAACTTTTCTAAATCTTTTTTTTAAATCTAAAATTTTGTGCGACACAGAAGAGACGTTGCAAGGGTTCATCAAATTTTCATTCTCTGAACCAGAGATTAAAATAATGTTTTTAGTTTTAAAATTTTTAGCGAGACAGCAGAGACGTTTCAAAGGTTCTTCAAATGTGCAAAATTTAATAAACCCTTGAAACGTCTCTGCAATTGAGCTCAAAATGTATGTAAAAACCATTCAAAAATGTATGTCTTTTAACGGAAGATGATTTGAAAATCGACAATAGTTATTGTTACGTACCAGGCTAATTAATTTATATTTTCTATGAAATAACAAAAAAAAGAAGAATGTTTAACTAGAAAAATAATATTATAATAATTTGAAAATAATACAAATTAATGAGCCTGATATTTAACTTATTTTTATAAAATCCTCTTATTTTGTTATTCCTTACAAGGTAACGGGTTAGGAGGGAATGTGTATGATTGTAGATGTACCTTGATGTAAGAATAATCCGAAACAATTGTTGAGAGCGTGTCAATCTGGATGGTCACCTGTTGATGTTTGTAGTCTCGAATAATCCAAACGGTAAAATAAACTCGAAGCACAGAAAACAACACCCCGGAGAAATGTCACAGTCAATAATTTTATAGTATTAGGAACAGTCAATTTATAAGCGGAAAAATAATAACAAGAACATCAAATTATTTAATTTAAATTCACTTAATATTATTATAAACGAAAAATTCAATGATTTATATTATTTATTTATTATGATTAATTTATAATTGAATTTATTTAAAATTTAAGCAAAAGAATTTAATATTATTATCGCAAACATGAATTATTGATAAACATCAATTGACTTCAATTATTATTTATTTAATTATATTTGATTTCATAAAATTGATTTAAATTTAATTTAGATATTGTCCAAACAAAAGTTGTCGCAAGAGTGAAGCTCCTTAAATTCTAAAATAATAATTCCCATAAAAATGAAATTAAAAAGTAGGGATGATCTTAGGTGGAAACATCTTTGACCAATTATAATTTACCTGTCCCACGACAGTCAGCATTTAATAATTTACTTAGAGAATTATTTGTAACGTCAACGGATGTAAAATATCGAGTAGCTAAGGTGACTTTGAACTACGGTTTGCAAAAATAATTTAAAATAAAAAATATAATATTGTGAGAAACAAGTAAAATGTTGATTTTGCTAAAATAATCAAAAAATAAAAAGGAAAAATTTTAACTGCCTACTCGGTATTTTATATGCCCTTGAATTTACTAAATTTTTAAATAATTTATTTATTTATTATATTGATACCAAGACGTAACAGTTATAAATGCTGAAAAAGACGTTTCAAAGACTGTCGAAGACCAAAAAGACATTCTAGAGACAAAAAAATTTTATCTCGGGTAAACTAAAAATTATGTTGTGGACTACATCTTTTCCATAGCTGCTTCTTGTCATTGGTTTTTTTCCATTAAACAAATTTACTTCTATAGATATAGACATTTATGATGAGCAAATATTTTATATATAATTTATTGTTTTTTTCTTACTTTATTACTTAGATTTACGGTGAAACAATGTTTATCTAACTTTCTGCAATGGGGTAGCACAGATGTTACAGAGTTCATGTTGTGTTAGAAATATGTGCAGGCTATTGAAGGAGGGAATGTTTTTGTCAATCGTCGAATTATTGGGGTGTATTTATTCATATACATGTTGGTCCAAGAAAAGCAACAGTAAGCACCACAAAGTATGTTTGAACCGTCACTCGTCACGCATACTTCTGTGTCACGCCAGCTTATGGAGCGCCGATTAAATATTTATCTGTCTGTCGTAGTGACATCTGTCACCCCATGTATAAAAGTGTATGCTTTCTCGATTTTTCAAATTTGCCTTTCCCTTTCTGTAGCTACATTTATAGCCTTGTTACATTTCATTTGACTAGAGTATATTTGTTCAAAATTAACGCTTTTAATACAATCAAACACCGAAGCACATGTCACTCTTTTTCTGCTCGTATTCTCGAAACTACTTTCTCTGGGTCTGTGAACAATGGATAAATCATTTTTATTACACTCTAGCAATATCCAAGCAACCTCTGAAAATGTCAATGCCACCTTAATTTAACATGTGAAAGACAAAATATATCCTTGAGCAGGGACAGGTAATTGAAAAAATAGGACTTAAAAGACGATTGTTTTTTTTTTTTTATTAAGTCAATGAAGATGATTATCGCATGATTTTTCAAGTAGGACGGAGTCATGCACAGACATGCGATAATTTGTAAACTTTTCAATCGAATTGGCTTTCAAGAAGTTGTCAATAGTCAAACTATTGGCTTATTTTTTTTTCCAAAAACGATGTAATTTCTTTATCCACTATTTATCTACATATTGGAGCTAGGCTTAAATCCTACAACAAATCGATCGCTTCGATTGAGATTTCGAACAACAATGCTTCTGGAGTAGCATCAACTATTTTTTTTTATATTTTGAAGACCCTTCTTTTTTTCATTCTATATTTTGTAGTGTCACACACCAGTTAACATTTTTTTTTTTCCAAAATCAATCGTACTTTTTGATTATTTTTGGGCCTAATTATATTTATTATTCACATTTATTTGCATTGCCCAATTTTAAATTTTTTTGGCATGACTATTTTTTGCTAAGATAGGTGAGTAACTAGTTTCCGTTTTACTTTACTAGTTTCAAATGAACGGCTTAGAAGTACCTTGGAGACAATCAGAAGATTTAGTGAAAAATCCTAGTGAAGACAAAAAAAATTGTATCTTTTTGTAAATAAAATTTTGTTTTTACACAAAACCCAGGTAGGATCCCACAAGGGTGAACGGCCGTGCCAGGCTTGTTACAAGCTTGTGTTTCCTAGCCTTGGTGGACTAGAATGTGCCTAGCTTGGCACAGAGAATTTTTCCAGTCATTGCACAAGACTTGTTAATCTAGACTTGTACCAAGCTTGTGACAGTCGTTAATTCCAAGCCTTATACAAGGTTAAAAATTCCAAGCTTGTATCAAGCCTGTATTTACAGTCATTGGACAAGACTTGTTAGTCGAGGCTTGTAACAAGCATGTGTCAATCGTTAATTCCAAGCCTCACACAAGGTTAAAAATTCCAAGCTCGTGTCAAGCCTGTATTTACAGTCATTGCACAAGACTTGTTAGTCCAGGCTTGTAACAAGCACGTGTCAATCGTTAATTCCAAGCCTCACACAAGGTTAAAAATTCCAAGCTCGTGTCAAACCTGTATTTATTGTCATTGCACAAGACTTGCTAGTCCAGGCTTGTACCAAGCCTGTGTCAATCGTTAATTCCAAGCCTCACACAAGATTAAAAATTTCGAGGTTGTGTCAAGCCTGTTTTTCTAGTCACTAGACAAGCCTTGTTAATCCAGGCTCGACACAAGACTGTCCCCTTGATTTTTCCCGCCCTCACACGAGCCTTGTAACACAGCCTTGTGTCAAGCTGGTGCCCATTGTTTCACCAAGCCCGACACGAGACTTGACTTATGCATATATTTAACTCAAAAAAAAAAAATTATAGTAATTAGATATATAAATTTAATATAAATTTCAAATAAAAATTATCAGGCTTTGACTATTGTGAGGCATTCGCAAGGACTGTGTGTTCAGTTTCAATAGAATTAATTTATATAAAAAATTTTGACGACCACTTTCATCAATACCCCGATGGTTGACATGATAGTGCATTGGACTTCCACGTGAGCGGCCCCGGATCGATCCCGCGTCGCGTCCCTAGTTTTTCGTTTGATTATTATCGTTTAATAGAATTGTCTGAATTAAAAAATAACAATGTTGGAATTACTGAATTAACAATAATAATAGATTAACCATAATAATTTATTTATATTTTTTTAAAAATTGTTTTTGGAAGCTTGTGTCAAGCCCGAGGTACAAGCCTTGGCACAAGGCTGGAATACGAGTCTTGACACAAGGCTGGGACACGAGCCTCGGCACAAGGCGTGTCATTAAGCTTGCACACAGAGAAGGATATGTTAACAGTTAACATATCCTGTTTAATGTTAACATATGCCATGTTAAAATGGGTGGTGGCTGATAAGTTTACATCAAAGATATATATATTAACATTAAACATACGTATCTTAATAGTTAATATGCGTATGTTAACTATTAAGATATCTGTAATTGACACAATTTGAAGGTTAGGCTGATAGTTGAAGACATTTACGTATGTAAATATGAAAATTGAATGTAAAATTAAGAATGAATTTACAAAAAAACTAAATTTAAATAAATTTATGATAACACGAGTACATATTATATTATATTACAATTAGAATAGTATCACAATAAAATGTCAAAAAAAAAAGATTACAAGAAGTAGACTGGCGCATCAGAATATTTGGCCACGTAAAGATACGTATGTTAACTATAAACATACGTATGTTAACTATAAACATACGTATGTTAACAGTTAAGATATGTATGTTTATCGTTAATATATATATCTTAACATTAAACTTTTGTATGTTTAATGTAAACATATTGGTATGTTAACTGTTAACTTATCCTTCTCTGAGTGTAATAATTTTCGTGAAACACATAACCCGTGTAGGAATCGCCAAGCATGGAAACACGGTCATACACTGGCCAATAAACGGCAGCCCATGATTGGTAGCCAAGCAAGGGCCATTAATGGGATATACTTGGCAAACGATCGGTCCATTATTGTGTTGCCAAGATTGGCAGTCTTGTCTTGGCCAACGTCAACGTGAAAAAAACTTCACAATTTAAAGAAAATTCCGATCTTTAATTTTTTTTCTCGAAAACCGTTCTTAATAGAAAAAAAAACCATCAACGCCGCCTCTAGAGTCTTTCGAGGCTCATAATATGAGCCTAATACAAAATCTTTACCTTTTTTATAACAAAAGTTATGGCTTGCCGAAAAATCGAAAAAACGGCCCAATGAATAGCCCGGGTAGGAATTGCCAAGACACACAACACGGCCAAGTCTTGTCCCAATAATGGCAGCTAATGCTTGGCAGCCAATCGTGCGCCATCCATGGGCCAAGGCTTGGCTGACTCATGGCTGGTTATTTGCTTACCAAGGCTTGTATTCCAATGCTTGGCCGACCATTGGTTTAAGAATAGCTCTTATCAAGCCATTTATCGGCCGAGTCTTGGTAAATTATTGGGTGGCCAAGACTCGAAACAGATGATTAAGCCAAGGCTTGGCTCATTAAGGGCTGGCCAGCCATTAATCGACCGTTCATCGGCCAACTCTTGGTTAATTATTGGGGGGCCAAGACTGGGAATATACAATTAAGCCAAGATTTGGCACATTAAAGATTGGTGAACTTGACTTGCCATTTGTCGGCCGAGTGTCGATTGTTCTTTGGGTCACCAAAATTGATTATTTTTTATTCTTTCGACATATGTGAATATATATTAAGAGCCGCTGTTATGTATTTAATATTGAAAATTTTTTATTCAATTATATATTGTAAATTTCAAGAAAAAAAATTTTTTTTTTATAAATTATTAAAATATATTCCGGGGTTAAAAATTTATATATCGGCAGAGTGTCGGTTGATTCTTAGATTGCCATGATTTTAATGTAAATTCAAGTAGAACAAATTTTCCTCATCTCTAATTATTGCTGCTATGGTTAAGTAAGTAAGGCTCTGGAGTATCAACTAGAAGCTACCGTGTTCAAGTCCTGGTGATGTCAAATATTTATGGTGTAGTTTTTTTAGTCAAATAAATTATTAATTGTATATATAAAAAAATTAAATTGTTTAAACCAAGTATTGGCAGCCAATGCTTGGCCGAGTATTGGTAGCCAAGCTTAAATAGGTGTCAATCCCCAAGCCTGGTGCAAGCACTGACCAAGAGTGGTAGCCAAGACTTGGCAACATTTTGCCAGGCTTGGCCCAACGCTTGGCCATGTTGTTTTCTCCTTCACGGGTCTACTGGAAATTGAGAAGTTGCGTGGGGAGGCCACCAGGATCGACTAGAATTTTCATGTGCTTCACCGTATTTTTATTTAGATTCATGAATAAAATAAAAACAATAAACTTTTTTAGAAGAGCACACTTGATTTCCAATAAATATTCGTGTCATCTGGCGGGAAAACCTGCTGTACACTACAGTAATTTCTGGCGTAAAGTATACCATTAACTCAAGACTTCCAAAAATTCCGGTAGACAACAGTGAAAAATTTAGATGAAATATAATAATAATCATTATAATAAGTGGGAATTACTCGCGTTAATGATGTCGGCTATGATTTTTACGATACCCCTACGGTAATATATGCTAGCTCAGAGAGCCTGCAGATTTCTCTCCGTGTAGTTTAGTATATATATATATATATAGGAATAGGTCCAAGAAATGTCGTCACCAATAAATTTTCTTACTACGCTTCAGTAATATTTACTCAAAATTTCTCTCCGTCTATCTTCGGTGAGATGGGCTGCAGAAATTTGCGTAAGCAAAACGATAAACTGTATTGGTCGTCCATATTGTCTCAGTAAGCCCATACGACAGCAGTTTTTACTTATGTGCTCCAGTAAAAATTTTGACACTTGATGGTGATTCACGAAGCTACGCTGAATGTTACTGAAGCACGCTATTTTTTACCCAAGTTCGAATGCAATTTTCACTCAAAATTTCACCATGCGATCCTGAATAGTATATGTAGGCACGGGGTAAAAGCAAAGAGATATGAAAAAATAATCGCTCCTCGTTGGTCATTGGGGTGGTTGACATTCGAGGAGTCATATGTGGCAGTGGATGTACCCTAGAGTAATCCTAACTTTATACTCTGTAGATCCACTTAATTTGATTAAAACTATCCCGTTGAGCTGATGTACGCGTATTATTGTTTTGGAACGTATTGGATGGATAAGTCGGCGGGTGCGTACTTTCGATTATCATAATAACAAATATTTTTCGAATGACATATTCATCTATGGGATTCAGACAATTCACAGCTATCACACGTGAAAAAATATAAATGCTCTTGGCCTAATTGAATTATCCCGACCAGACATTAACCATAAAATTTTTAATGTCTCCAAAAATATTTAGATAGCAAAATATTTTCTCTTGTTATTGCAGAAAAATAAAACGATAAGTCAAAATCGAGGGGTTTCATGGAGAATATTTAAGTATATAACTCATATATGGAAAATCTAAATATTCATAGTGCTGCGCCTTTTTACAAACGTCACACTGTAAAAAATTTTTAGCTGCAGCAACGAGCTAGATAGCTGTCCCTTCTATCCACGGCTAACTAATCTTTGGACAGTTAGCAGAGGATTGTTATTTTGGCAATCCAAGTTTGAGAGGTTACTATTCTTTTGAAAAGAGCGCGCCTACTTGTTACATTAGCTATACTTTGGATAGCTGTGGTAGCTATCCAAGGCCTGACAAGCTAGTATCGCTATAGTAGCTATTTAGGATTGCGTATATGCATAACTATAAGTATATACACATACGAAGTGAAAACAACATATTAATGTACATTCACTAATTTTTGAAATTATTATTTGATTAAATTTATAATAAATTTGATGCACCAAATAAACGCCAACTTGAATACAAAATCTTATGCTAAATTTTTAATAACTATATGGATTATTTCAGTCATTGTTAATAATAATTTGGTGCATCAATTAATAAAGAGAGGTTATGAACACAACAGCTGTTGACATAAAAATTATGTCGAACCTGACGAGCTGGTTAGCCACGCTTCCTATCCAGCCGGCTGGAATAACTAATCGATTGTCTTTTTAATATAGCGGGCCTGATTATTAAATCAACTATCTATTTTCTTGTATTAACTATCCTTTTTTAACTATCCAATGCCCGAGTGGAAATTTAGTTAAGGTTCTGATCAGAACCGGATCAGGGAACCTGATTTCAAATCAGAACCGGATCAGGAATCCTGTTCAGGAACGGATCAGATTGTAACGCTCTTTTTTAGGATTCTGATCAGAACCGGATCAGGAAACCTGGCCAGATTGTAGGGTTAGAGCCAGGATACCTGAACAGGAATGGATCAGGATTCCTGACAAGAATATAACCAGGAATCCTGTTCAGGAACGGATCAGAATGTAACGCTTTTTTTTAGGATTCTGATCAGAATCGGATCAGGAAACCTGACCAGGATACCTTATCAGGAATGGAACAGGATTCCTGATCTGAAACGGATCAAGTAATTCTAAAAAAAAATTAATTTTTATTATTTGATGTTTTGTAAATCGGCTAACTAATTTACTATAGCAATGTTAATGATAAAACAGGTTGAATGATAAGATTTTACATACCTAACATAACTTAAATTACCTAACCACTAGCGGGACGCGAACTCGGAACTTTCAGATTACAACTACGGGCCTTAACACGCGCGGCCATGCCGTCTATCGATGATCTGATGTGATTTTTTGCTTTCATAAATTACATCAGCTAAAAAAAACTTAAATTAGAATTTGCGACGTTAATTTAACATAAAAATAAAATATAACAATTTGTTAAATTGTCCCTTGTCATTTTGTTTTAGAATTAAAATTATAATAATAAATAAATATTTTTCCTGATAATATTCTGGTCAGAATCTGTTCAGGAAACCTTATTCAGGTAACGATCAGGTTTCCTGTTCCTTTCCTGAACAGGAAAACTGAATAAAAAAAAATTAATTTATTTGATAAATTTTTTCTGATAGTATCCTGGTCAGAATCTGTTCAAGAAACCTTATTCAGGTAACGTTCAGGTTTCCTGTTCCTTTCCTGAACAGGAAAACTGAATAAAAAAAATTAATTTATTTGATAAATTTTTCCTGATAGTATCCTGGTCAGAATCTGTTCAGGAAACCTTATTCAGGATACGTTCAGGTTTCCTGTTCCTTTCCTGAACAGGAAAACTGAATGAAAAAAATTAATTTATTTGATAAATTTTTCTTGATAATATCCTGGTCAGAATCTGTTCAGGAAACCTTATTCAGGATACGTTAAGGTTTCCTGTTCTTTTCCTGAACAGGATTGGATAAGGTTACCTGACTTAAGGAAATCGTAAGGTGTCCTGACCAGGTTCGGGTCAGGAATGAGTCAGATTCCCTGAATAAGGAATCCTGATCCGTTTCTGATCAGGGTTTGAGGTCAAATAGGGCATCCTGAAAATTTTTCCACTCGGGTGCCTCGTGACTGCAGCTAAAAATTTTTTTCAGTGGACATAAGTGAGTTCTAGTGAATAAAGCTCGTTTTTCATCGTCTTAAATCTTAGACCGAGAGGAAAACAGCAATTTTATCGACGCATATATATTATATATATATTTTTATTTTCACATTGAGCATGTCTCAAATCAAATACATATTTTTTTAATATTAATATTAAATAATCGAATTCATAACGTTTATCCAAATAAATATTATTTATTAGTAATTGTTATTACTTTAAGTTTTTTGGATTCACAACTTTATTTTTGGGCTTAGAAAACAAGTTTCTTTATACCTGCTATTGTTAATTAGTTAATGTTCTAGGATTTTAAGTAAGAAAAACAAGTGGAGTTCTTCATTTTACGAGGATATATGTTTAATATAACTATCCAGAGGCACTGTAGTGTCTCGGGTCAAGTATGAGGAAGAATTATTTATGTTTTAATGAGAATATGTGTGAGATGAGATTAACTACTACTACCGTGCCTTATTATACATCAAATATTTTGTCCCCTTTCGTCCATAATTTTTAGAAATTTAATCAAAATATGATAAAGTTGAATGAAGATGCTGACGTTTGGTCTTGATCCCATAAATCAATGTCCATAAAAACCATAGATGGTTTGCTTCAAGAAGAATACTTCTAAACGTAAACCATATTTCTTCTTGACACATACCAAATTCTGTTTTTTTTATGCAGATGGCGTCTTGTTTCAAACCATAGAATGGTTTTCTTCAAGAAGAATACTTCTAAAAATATGCCACTAGCTTCTTGTTACAAACGGTCGATGGTTTAAAACAAGATAATTAACTACTTATATCAAACAACAAAATGTTTAATAAACGATAAATTGATTGAATATTTGAATAAAAAAAAAAAAATAAATAAATAATTTATTTTATTTTTGAAGTACATTGATTAGACAAGTTGATGATGACGATTTTTTTGATGTGTAAACATCTTTAGGCGCGGGTTGGGCATACAAAAAAATTGAGTTTAGACGTCAGATCCGGTAACGGATCTGGACAGGAATCCATTTTCTGTCAGTCTACATTGCGCCATGCAGCGCCATGGTAATCGGTCGGTAACCGTTCTGTAGTATAGATGAATTTAAATGCGAGTACTTATATATTTATTTATTTATTGTTATATATATGCCGTTGTATATATTAATATACAAGTATTTTATTTGTATTTATTGGTTGTGCTTGCATTTGATAGCTGAAGTAAAGTTCATATTGTACATATATATGTATACATGCATATGCAAGTACACTGATAAAAATTTTTTCCTTGATTCAGAAAAAAATTACTTCGTTTTAGGAAATTCGAAAAAGGTTCAAGGCCCTGTTGTGTATAAAATAAATATTATATTTCAACCCAGATGTATTTATTATAAATAAAAAATTTCTAAAATTCAAAAAAAAACTTGAATTTCAGTTTATAATGACTGATTATTGAAAATTTTCGTACTGCCCCATAAGAAGGACTACTTGAAAGAAAAAAAGAAAAACATTAGCAAATAAGAATTAAAACCTAAATCCAAGTAATTTTACCCTTTAATCGAACGAAAAAAGGTTATTGCCACAGTTCAAATTTTTATAATCTAGTTAATTGCGTTCTGTAAAACAGACTATTCACTTATCTTCTCCATGAAAACTACCCATAACTATTATTCTTTTGTGCTGAAATTAAATTTTTATTTTTTTAAAATGATAAAATTTATTTCAGAAATAAAAAAAAAAAAAAACAGATACAGAAAATATTTTTCTATCCGGAGAAATATTCTTTTTAAATAGAATCAAACACTTTTTATGGAGAAAAGGTTTTCCTTGTTTTTTTTTTAAAAATCATTCCCGGTAATGTTATTTTTCCTTTATTTTCCAATAATAATAAAATAAATTTAGTATACAAAATTGATCAATAAAAATTCAAACTTATAATCTTGTGTGTTACATTCTGAACTCGAAGAATTATAATAAACGTTCAAACAATTTTTGCCTGGAAATTAGAAATGTGTTTTTCAAAATTGAGAAATATTCCCTAAATCCAAGGAAATCCATATTTGTATTCAAGTAAAATACGGGTTTTGGAAATATTTATTTTTCGTAATAAAGTTTTTTTTGTTTTTTATCAAAGATTTCAGAATATTATTTATATAAAAATTACCATTGATGAATGGATCTTGCACATTATAAATTATTTTTTTTTTCTAAAGATTGATAAAATTCATTTCAGTAATGAAACAAAAAAAAAACAGATACAGAAAAGATTTTTTTATCCGGAGTAATATTTATTTCAAATAGATTGACACACATTTTATGGTAAAAAGGTTTTTCTCATTTCGTATTGTGAAATTATTTCCAGAAATGTTATTTTTTCTTTATTTTCCAATGATAATAAAATAAAGTTGGTACAAAAAATTGATAAGTAAAAACTAAAATTTATAATCTGGTGTTTTTCATTCTGTATTTAAAAAAATTAAATAAACGTTGCAACAATTTTTTGCCTGGACATTAATAATGTGTTTTTCAAAAATGAGAAATATTCCCTAAATCCAAGGAATTCCATATTCGTATTCAAGTAAAATACGCGTTTTGGAAATATTTATTTTTCGTAATAAATTTTTTTTTGTTTTATATCAAAGATTTCAGAATATTATTTATATAAAAATTACCATTGATGACTGGATCTTGCACATTATAAATTATTTTTTTTTTCTTTAGATTGATAAACTTGATTCCATAAATAAAAAGCAAGAATATAGCATACAGTATTAATATTTTCATTTGAAAAAATTTTAAATGAAGCTAAATAAAATGCGCTCGTTGAAGTAGTATTTTTTTCCAAATCCAAGGAATTTCATACTTACCGAGTAAAAAATAATTCCTAAATCCTAGTCAAAAATCTTTCTGAAATTTATCTTCAAAAATTCATTTAAAAAAACGTTTTCTCAAGTAAAATGGAAATGATCATATTTACGTGAAACTCGTCCCTAAATTCAAGGAAACTTATTTTCGAATTGTAGAAATAAATTTTTATTTTTATAATTATTTTTTTTTTATCAAAAACTTTATCGCTTCCCCACAGCTGAAGGTATATTTGATTAACAAATAAAAAATATCAGTAAAAAAAAAACCGTAATTCTCCGGGACACTATATTTGAAAGTATATTTTCTTGACTGTATTACGATTTTAAAATTGTTAACGACTATTGAAATTCCCATATTTGAGGTGCTTTAAAACATGGTTAAAGTTGCCTGACAAAGCAAGTCCAAAAATTGAGTGGGTAGAGTCGCTGATGAGCGAACTCTGATTAATATATAAAAATCATAAAAATACAGTGGCACTTGAAGATTTAAGTTAGACTTTTAGCTAGTAAAAAGTTGTGAAACAAAATCGCCACCTATCGTATGAAATCGGCATTGTCAAAAATTCATAATTTTCCATCAAATCTAAGAAAAAAATTCTATTATTGAATTGGGTTGTAAGCTTCCTAAAAAAAAAAAAAATTCAGCACTTTATTATAAAAAGTCTCAATGTGAAGTTGGATACCCTAAATCTAAGTTTAAAATTCTCAATATTAAAGATATTTTGAACAGACAAAACAAATACTCAAAAGAAAAATATTTTTTTCTTTGAAGGTTGATTTTCTTACGTTAAGAAAAATAAAACTTTATATTCATTCATTCAACATCATAAAAAAAATTTTTTTGTACAATATTTATGGTCGTAAAGCAAAAATTGAAATTCTTTAGTACATATGCATGTTCTCAGAAAAAAGTATTAACCAATTGGGTCTTGTATTGTCAAACCTGGGCTGATAGGAAAAAAAACTTTAGGCAAGGAAAAAACTCCTAAATCCAAGGAAAAATTTTTTAAGAAGAAACAATTTTTTTTTCTAATTATAGAAAAACAAAAAAATATTGTTTGTATATTCTAGTTCATTGAAATTAAAAAATGGCACACTTTTTCTTTTTTGATTCGAGATGAAGAAAAAATCAATTATAAAAAAATTAATTTCTATCATGTAAATTATTTGGAAGATCCAGTAGAATAATTTTATTCTGGAGCATAAAAAATGAAAGATTATAGATAGTACACTACTACTAGATTGATGCAAGGAAAAACTTGAATATTAGGTGCAAATTTCTAAATCCAAGGAAAAAATTGGTAAAAACCAAATCTTTTCTAATGTCAAAAAAAAATAAAGGAAGTTATTTATGTTATTATTTACAACTAAAAAAAGCACAAAGTAGTCATAGTAGCAGGGTGAATCAGCCCAGGTAGCATGACTTTCCGTCAGTAATAATGATTGTTTTGTTACCTATTTGAAAATTCGCAACACTGTTACTTTCTGTTAGAGAAAATACAACAGACAATTCAATATTTATTTAAACGATAAATTGAACGTTTATTTAAACAATGGATTTAGTATTAATTTAAACGATTAATGGAACCTTTATTCTAACAATATTATATTAATATTAAATTCATTGTTTAAATAAAACGTTCAATTTATTGTTCAAATTTTTGTTGAAATTTTCGTTTAAATAAATGTTGAATTTATCGTTTAAATAAATATTGAATTTACTGTTTAAATTTTTGTTTAAATAAATATTAAAATTTTCGTTTAAATAAATGTTGAAATCATCGTTTAAATAAATATCGAATTGTATTTTGTATTTTCTCTGGGACATTTTGCAGGTCATTTTGCGGGACTTTCACCGGGACTTTTTGCGGAACTTTATCGGGACCTTTTTCCAGGACATTTATTTATCTGGGTATACAATTATTAATTTAAAATTTGATTTTTAACAATTGGATGAAAATAAATAATAAAATCATTTATAATGGCCGAGTGATGATCAAAAATATTATTTTTTACACATTGAATTTTAATAGAATAGGTTCACGCACTCCCGTCTTTTCTCTTTTTTTTTCCAAACTTCAAGAGGCAGAGAGACGCGCTGCAAGCGCATCATGTAGACTCATAGTATAAAACCGTGAATACTTCAAATTCCTACCGTTAGTGATGTATATTTTCCAACTGATCGAGTTATTCCTTGAATTTAGAAAATTTCAACCAGTGCAGAGTTTCATTTTTTTTTGTTCTAGTATTTTCTAAGTGCGACCCAATCCCTGTTTTTTTGTTTTGAAAAAACTATGTCCTACACGAATAGACCGATATCCGTTTTTCAAAAAGTCAATATTTATATCAATAACTTTCTTTTCTACGTTTATTAAGCGGGAACCTAGTGTGTTATTTATGAACTTCAATAAAATCAAGCATCGCACTATACATATTTCGGAGTTTTACAATCGACCGTAAAAATTTTCATACCAATGGATTTTTTCCTGGAATCTAGGAAAATTCTTTTAATAACCAATTTTTTCGCCAACTTTTTTTGGATCGTTTCATTACAAATTATATTTTCATTTTCTTCGTTTTAAAAAAATTGTATTCCACTCATTTATTATCATCATTCTCTCAAAAATAATAAACATTCATAATTTTTTTTTTTTTTTCAATTCTAATTGAGTAGCGATTATTGTGTAATCTCTGAATTTCAATAAGATTTGATATGAAAACATACAATTTTTTCATTCTTTTACTTGAAAATGGAAATTTTTCTTCTCAAAAATTTTTCCCTTGAATTTAGGAAAATTGTAATATTACTAATTTTTATCTTTTAAAGTTCTAGTATTTTTTCGCTACAAATCATTAGTTATCATTGAAGCTTTGAGAAAAATCTGTCTGTTTTCTATACTTCAATCATTTAGTAATAAAAAAATTTAATATTCATACCAATAATTTTTCGTTCATATGCATTTCATAATCAGTCAGGATCTAATCTCTGAAATCGAGTATTACGTCGTAAATTTTTTTTATTCCCACGATTGAAAATGTAATCTTTTTTACTAAAAAACTTTTTCCTTGAATTTAGAAAATTTTTCTTTTTACTCAATTATTCCTTTTGTAGTTCAGTAAGATCTAATTCTGAATTACATTTTATTTCACTTTTGATCAAAATTAAAATTATTTGTCTACAATTTTTCATCGCTTATCCAAAAAAAAGTAAATACTTCCAAAAATAATTCCTTTTCTACCATCAATAAGCGAGTGCATATTGTTTTATTTCTGAATTTTAATAAAATCAAGCTTCACACTATATGTATTTTTAAGTTTTGCAATCAAGCGTGAAAATTTCTATACTAAAATATTTTTTCCTTGAATCTAGGAAAATTTTTTTGGTACCCAATCTTTTTATCAATTTTTTTTTGGAATCGTTTCATTACAAATTATATTTTCATATCCTTTGTTTCAAAAAAAATGAATTTCACTGATATATTATCATCATTCTCCTAAAAATAATAAACATTCATAAAATTTTTTTTTTTTTCAATTTCAATTGAGTACTGATTATTGTGTAATCTTTTAATTTCAATAAGATTTAATATGGAAACAAACATTTTTTTCCATTCTGTTACTTAAAAATGAAAATTTTTCTTCTCAAAAATTTTTCCCTTGAATTTAAGAAAAATTGTAATATTACTAATTTTTGTCTTCCATAGTTCTAGTATTATTTCACTGAGAATCATTGTTTATTATTCAAGCTTCAAGAAAAATCTGTCTTTATGAAATACTTTATTTATTCACTATCAAAAAAATTTAATATTTATACTAATAATTTTTTTTTCACGTTATTCAGGTGAGTTTTCAGTGTATTATTCTTGGATTTTATTAATATTAAGTATTACATTATATATCTTTTTTACTTTTACAATCCAAAATCAAAATTTTTAATTTAAAAATTTTTTTTCTTGAATTTAGGGAAAATTTTCAGGTTCTGAATTTATACTCACTAAACTGTATTGTTTATAATTTGCGCCACATTTTTTGTTTCTTTTTTTTTAGATTATGTACTTTCTATAATAGTTTTTTTTTCTCATCTTTAAATACTTATGTTCTGCAAAGAATCACATTTATTCTGAAAGTAGTGAGAGGTCAAGTTAGTTAATTTTCACTTCTTTCCAAGAAGTTTTTCTTTATTTCAGTGATTTGTATATTCATTTGGATAAGAAATCATGTTTAGAAAAAATTTATTCAATTTAAGTGGTGCTGTTTTTTCAATTGAGCGGAGTTTTTAAATTTTAGCTCAAAAAGACAAAAACAAGAAAAAAAAAAAAATTTTTTTAATTTCAAAATAGCGGAGTTTTTTTGTTTCTTTTTTAGATTATGTACTTTCTATAATAGTTTTTTTTTCTCATCTTTAAATACTTATGTTCTGCAAAGAATCACATTTATTCTGAAAGTAGTGAGAGGTCAAGTTAGTTAATTTTCACTTCTTTCCAAGAAGTTTTTCTTTATTTCAGTGATTTGTATATTCATTTGGATAAGAAATCATGTTTAGAAAAAATTTATTCAATTTAAGTGGTGCTGTTTTTTCAATTGAGCGGAGTTTTTAAATTTTAGCTCAAAAAGACAAAAACAAGAAAAAAAAAAAAATTTTTTTAATTTCAAAATAGCGGAGTTTCCGGTGTGAACATTTTTTCTTTCGAGGTTGGGGGTAATTTTCTTTTATCAAAAAATTGTTCACATCAAAACTAACACTTTTTCTAAATAAAATTTTCCGGAAAAATCAATTTTTTTTTCAAAAATTCGTTAATGCTTCTTACTCCGCCATTTTGAATTTTTTTCGAAAAAATTTTTTTTTTTTTGTTTTTGTCTTTTTGATCGCTACAACTTTTCTCAATATCATTTTCTAATTAAAGCCATATTTTTTCAGGAAAATCCATAAACAGATAAAATCGGCCAAAAAAAAGTGATTTTATCGAAAAATTTTTCCAATAAAAAGTGTTAGTTTTAATGTAGAAAACGTTTTGGTGCAAAAAAAAAATGCAGTATCCGTTTAATAAAACTATGTTTATACCGGAAACTCCGCCATTTTGAATTTTTCTTTTTTTTTTGTCCCCTTCCAAACCCTACAACTTTTACTTGAAATATTTTACAATTTAAGCCATTGTGAAGTGTGGTTTCCCTCACTTTACTATTTTACATTTAATTTAATTTCAAACAATAATTTTAAACAAAGACGCTAAATTTATATTTAATATTAAAAAGAATAAGACAATTTATTCAACAATTAGACTATTTGATATGATAATTTAACAAAACAAAATATATATAAATTAATAGTTGTGAGGTGGTATAGCCACATCACCAATACAACTTTACAAGTATAGTTCGGACGCACCGTTTGGCTTGGTGGCCGGACTAGAAGCGAAGAGAGCGGAGTCTCCAGCAACAAGAGGTAGAGAGTTCTCTCGTACCCACACATATATATACGGCTAAAACACCTCATTGACTACGTCACATGACATGTCAATGTGGTGGGAGACACCAAATATTTGCATTATAATTCTATCTCGCTACACCATATTTTTCGAAAAAAATCCATTGATAAATTAAAATGGGACACTCTGTATACTACCCTGTCATATCTTAATTTTTACTATGCTGCAAAGCAAAAAGTGATGTACCTACAGTAATTTATATTATCGACACAATATTTTATATTTATCAGAACATTAAAAACCCAAAAATGTGCCCGACGCAAAAAAAAAGCATTCATATTTTTAATTTTTTTTTTTGATAATTTTGATTGTTGTTGAGTATTTATGTATCTTCTTTATTTATTTATTCAATAACATAATTATTCATTTATCACGCCCAGGTAGAAATTGAACCTCGTTTCGACGTCGAACGTGGCTATTTTCCGAACTTGACGCTCGAATCGATGTTGAAGACCGAGCTTGATTCTATGTGGAAATGTCACAAATGTTTTTTTTTTTTTTCAAAAATGAAATGACGAATAGAAGGCCGTCGGAGTTAACTTGATGAAACTTAGAAACAATAAGAAGCGTTGTGGTCTAGGGGTCAAGGCGTTTGCCCGGAAAGCAAAAGACCCGGGTTCGATTCCCAGCGGGGGATCGTCGTTATTTTTTCTAAGTTTCTGGTTTTTTTTTTTTCGACGTCGAAACGAGGATGAGCGGAGGTTAAAACGAGGCGAAAAATAAAAGATACCCAAAAAGACTTAGATGGTAGATATGATACTAAAAAAATGAATAGTAATACTAATAGTAACATTCAACGAAAATATGATAATGAAAACTATAATAATGATAAATTTATTGGGTTTTTATGGTTTTTATTATTAGTATTATTATTTTATTATTTATGTATAAATTAATTAGTAATTCCTCATTTCAATTTATTAGAATGAATTGCGCCAATTTTATTTGTTAAATAAATAAAAATGTCAAAGGACAAGCAGTAGCTAAGAAAAAGATTGTGCTGAGGAATTAATGTAGCTAAAGAAATTATGTGGTAAGCAACATTAATTCCTCAGCAACACCTTTCCTTAGCTACTGCTTGTCCTTGGTATTTTTTATTTATTTAATAAATAAATTATATGTGATTTTATTTTTAAAAAATAAAAATGTCCAAAGAAAATCAGTAGCTAAGAAAAAGATGTAGCTGAGGAATTTATGTGGCCCGAAAAATTATGTTTTAAGCAACATTCATTCCGTAGCAACATTTTTTCCTTAGCTACTGCTTGTCGTTGGTATTTTTTATTCATTTAATAAGTAAAATACATGTAATAGCAACATCTTTTACTTAGCTACTGCTCGTTTTTCGTATTTTTTATAGAAACTATTTAAAGTACTATAAAAAATATATTTAAAAAAAAAAAATTCTTCTTTATTTAAATTCTTTAAAATAATACCTTTCATTATATAAAATAAAAATTTTGTATAAATTATAAATTCAATGAAAATTTAATTAATTCAAAAATTTTTCAATTTCTCCAGTATCCGGACATCTAAAATATATGAGAACCGGTTGTTGCACATGTTAGGTACCACTTTTTAGACAGGGAAAAAAATATCAACGTCAAACAAATTTAGATTATGTTTGTTAATGTTGTCAGTTTTACTAGTTGTTATTAGTGGCCGGATACTGATCCCAGATAAAATTAAAGGACTCCAGTATCGGACTTAATACTTTTTATCATTTATAAAACGAAAACCGTCTGTTTGAATTAAAGAATATATATATAAGAAATAGAAATATTTTAAAAAATTGTTTGCTTGTTCTTGGCTATTTTCATTTGTTTAACAAATAAAATTACTGCAATTCATTTCTATAAGTTGAAATGAGGAATTAGTAATTAATTTATTTAATAATAATATATTATAATAATAATAGTAATAATAATAATAATAATAATAATAATAATATCATTATTATTCATCATAATCGGCATAATTAATGAATACAGCAGCCAGGTGCCCGAGTACAAAGGGCTGTCCGAGTACGGTGCTATGACGGTATAAATATTATAATAACAAAATCAATTAAGAAATTCTAATTTTTCATTCTTTTAGATTATATTCTTATTCCTTGATCTATTCTGGATCCATTCCGGATCATGATCCTGATCAGAATTGGATCCAGAATCTAAATTTATTTCAGATCATGTATCCTCAAATTATCCTGAAGACAACATAAGGATACCCTGATCCAACCTGGATTCAAACTTTACGAAAAAACATTACCACCTTGATCCATATCCGATCCAAAATCTGGATCCGGCCCAGATTTGAAATTAAGATATCTTGATCCAATATCTTTTATTCCTGAGTCCTAAAATTTTTTGGGGTGCCACTGATAAGAAAACCAAGTTCTACAGTAGTATGTGTGTGCGTGGCTATACACTAACAAGCAAAGTTGACACCGTACACTAAAACCATGCTCATGTTCATGTCTGTGTGTCGTGCTTCTCCCGTAATATTAATATTTTAAAGTTATTTATTTATTAAACCTAACACACAAAAGAATGGAAATTAGTATCATAAAATTTGTCGTTTTTAGCACTACCCGAGTGGAAAAATTTTCAGGATGCCCTATTTGACCACAAACCCTGATCAGAAACGGATCAGGATTCCTTATTCAGGGAACCTGACTCATTCCTGACCCGAACCTGGTCAGGACACCTTACGATTTCCTTAAGTCAGGTAACCTTATCCGATCCTGTTCAGGAAAAGAACAGGAAACCTTGACGTATCCTGAATAAGGTTTCCTGAACAGATTCTGACCAGGATATTATCAGGAAAAATTTATCAAATAAATTAATTTTTTTTATTCAGTTTTCCTGTTCAGGAAAGGAACAGGAAACCTGAACGTTACCTGAATAAGGTTTCCTGAACAGATTCTGACCAGGATATTATCAGGAAAAATTTATCAAATAATTTAATTTTTTTTATTCAGTTTTCCTGTTCAGGAAAGGAACAGGAAACCTGAACGTATCCTGAATAAGGTTTCCTGAACAGATTCTGACCAGGATACTATCAGGAAAAATTTATCAAATAAATCAATTTTTTTTATTCAGTTTTCCTGTTCAGGAAAGGAACAGGAAACCTGAACGTTACCTGAATAAGGTTTCCTGAACAGATTCTGACCAGGATATTATCAGGAAAAATTTATCAAATAATTTAATTTTTTTTATTCAGTTTTCCTGTTCAGGAAAGGAACAGGAAACCTGAACGTATCCTGAATAAGGTTTCCTGAACAGATTCTGACCAGGATACTATCAGGAAAAATTTATCAAATAAATTAATTTTTTTTATTCAGTTTTCCTGTTCAGGAAAGGAACAGGAAACCTGAACGTTACCTGAATAAGGTTTCCTGAACAGATTCTGACCAGGATATTATCAGGAAAAATTTATCAAATAATTTAATTTTTTTTATTCAGTTTTCCTGTTCAGGAAAGGAACAGGAAACCTGAACGTATCCTGAATAAGGTTTCCTGAACAGATTTTGACCAGAATATTATCAGGAAAAATATTTATTATTATAATAAATATTTATTTATTATTATAATTTTAATTCTAAAACAAAATGACAAGAGACAATTTAACAAATTGTTATATTTTATTTTTACGTTAAATTAACGTCGCAAATTCCAATTAAAGTTTTTTTTAGCTGATGTAATTTATGAAAGCAAAAAATCACATCAGATCATCGATAGACGGCATGGCCGCGCGTGTTAAGGCCCGTAGTTGTAATCTGAAAGTTCCGAGTTCGCGTCCCGCTAGTGGTTAGGTAATTTAAGTTATGTTAGGTATATACAATCTTATCGTTCAATCTGTTTCATTAATAACATTGCTATAGTAAATTAGTTACAAAACATCAATTAATAAAAAAACAATTTTTTTTTAAAAATTACTTGATCCGTTTCAGATCAGGAATCCTGTTCCATTCCTGATCAGGTATCCTGGTCAGGTTTCCTGATCCGATTCTGATCAGAATCCTAAAAAAAAGCGTTACATTCTGATCCGTTCCTGAACAGGATTCCTGGTTATATTCTAGTCAGGAATCCTGATCCATTCCTGTTCAGGTATCCTGGCTCAACCCTACAATCTGGCCAGGTTTCCTGATCCGGTTCTGATCAGAATCCTAAAAAAGAGCGTTACATTCTGATCCGTTCCTGAACAGGATTCCTGATCCGGTTCTGATTTGAAATCAGGTTCCCTGATCCGGTTCTGATCAGAACCCTAACTAAATTTCCACTCGGGTACAAGCTGACGGAAGTTTAACGTTTCCTGGTGCGTTTAGAAAAGTAATTAATAAAAGTATGAGGTAACGCAAATAGCTTCCCGTGTAGGAATCGCCAAGCATGGAAACATGGCCATACACTGGCCGATAAACGGCAGCCCATGATTGGTAGCCAAGCAAGGGCCATTAATGGGATATACTTGGCAAACGATCGGTCCATTATTGTGTTGCCAAGATCTTGTCTTGGCGAACGTCTGGCCATTAATTGGCTGGCCATTTAATGGTTACCATTCATCGGCCAATTCATGGTAAATGCATTGCTGGCCATTTAATGGCTGCCGTTCATTGGCCGATCCTTGGCAAATTCATGGCTGGCCATTTAATGGCTGCCGTTCATCGGCCAATTCATGGCAAAATCATGGCTGGCCATTAATGGCTACCGTTCATCGGCCAATTCATGGCAAATTCATGGCTGGCCATTTAATGGCTACCGTTCATCGGCCAATTCATGGCAAATTCATGGCTGGCAATTTAATGGCTGACGTTCATCGGCCAATTCATGGCTGGCCATTTAATGGCTGCCGTTCATCGGCCAATTCATGGCAAATTCATGGCTGGCCATTAATGGCTACCAACCATCAGCTAATTTTTGACAAAAAAAAAAGAAGACAATAGAAAAAAAAAATTCAACAATGGAGCATTAAAATTAAATGAATAAATAAATATATTTGTATTTGAATAATCATCTTCAAAAAAGTCTACCAAGTCTACGAGTGAACTTAATTACTACAAGAGAACAAAAAACTTCCGAAATTTATATCGCGCTCGTGGCTCAGTTAGTTATAGCATAGGTTTAGTGTAGGTTTAGGTTTTCGGTCGAGAGTTCGCGCCCGGCGAGAGGCAGGAAAAAAAAAACATTTATTATAAAAAAAAACAGAGTTGGACTCGATAATCTATATATGCAATTGAAAAAAAAAATATTTTTTTTATTTTTATTTATAAAAAAATTGATTTCGCAAGTAAGGGGCCAATCTTGGCAAATTTTAATGGGCCAATCTTGGCAAATGTTAATGGGCCAATAATGGCAGCCAATATTAGAATGGTGTAACGCGCCAGGCCCGGCGTATGAGTGGCCCATTAATGGCAAAATTTCGCCATGCATCGGCCGTTGCATGGCCGTGTTGTAGTCTCCTACACGGGTTGTGTGTTTACAGTTTTCAAATCTTAGAAAAATCAAACAATAAAAATAAAAAAAAAATTGACAATGTACATAATTATTTCATTTGAAAAATGAGACCAAAAAAAAAAAAAAATCTACTGAGAATTCAACCTTAGAGAAAGACTTCGTTTTTGAAATCGATTATTTTTTTTTCTTTTTGTTTTTGATTTCCAGCGGGAAGTTGCTTTCAAAAACTGGAAATTTTCTTTTTTCATACAGCTCACCTGTACTCGCGCTTCGGTCAGATCGATTTTCATAGCTATCTCTTCTCTCGTATATATATCAGGATAATGAGTTTCTTGAAAAGCTCGTTCTAGCTCTTTGAGTTGTGCTGAGGTAAATGTCGTTCGTATCCGCCGTTGTTTTCTTTTCTCAGCTAAGCCTTCGTGACCAGGATACGGTTTGTATCCGAGACCCCCTATACAATAGACGAATTATAAATTATATTTATCATTGTGAATTCTAAGACATAAATCTGAAATCATTGAATATCGTTGTTGTAACCAGCTTATGTGTTTTTAAAAAAGTTTGTTCAGTACTGAGAGTTTACTACATATGTAGTAACTTTGTGTTCATATCAAGTAGTGTTTCATTCATTTAGGGATTTTTTTATTCATATAACAGTTATGTTAAAAGAAACGAAAAAAAAACCTTTGTCGTTCAGAAAAACTGTCCTTTTTTAAGTATGATATTGACAAAAGTATATGTTACATTGAATATATGAATATAAAGAAGTTGTCTCGAGTTATATGATAAAAAGAAGTATTTTGAAAAAAAAAAAAAAAATTTTGTTTTTATTGTTTATCCCGTAAACTAATTATCATATAAAAAAATTTATTCGAAGAAAAATATGTATTTTTTAATTTTATCGGCAACTGTATTTTTTTTTTTTTTAATTTTTCTTATTTTCCACCCACAGCAACATATAGCATTTTCTTGTCTTCGAGCGCTCGACGAGCGCATCCGGACCCTCAATTGTAAGTACATCAATTTATAGATAAGACACTAAAAATACAAGTAAGAAATATATATTTATTATGTAATTAAGTCTAAACTATTCAAAATTGAAATTTTATACTTGAGCCCACTTGATGTAAAATATATATCTATACCTAATATTGAAATTTTATTTTGGACAAACCAAGTGGGGTCAAGTATAAAATTTTAGTTTTAAATAGTTTAGATATTACATGCGTCATAATTATATATTTCTTTCTTAAAATTTTAGTGTCATATCTAAATTGATATACTTACAATTATAGTGACAATTTCGAATACTTGACTCTTTTTTGTAAAAAAAAACTTTTTTTTTGTTTTTTTTTGTTGCAATCTCACATCTTTTTGTGAAGTCATTTGTTCATATCGAATTTAATAGAACCAGCCTCAAAATTATTGTTCTGTAACTTTGACACATTTGTTTTGAGTTAACGAAAAGTTGTTACCAACGAAACAAAAGAATCTGGACTTATCTTCTCTATTATAAAAAGGACACTTGACCGCTTTTTATTCGTGATGTGATTGGTCGAAATTTTTTAGCATTTGTTTATATTTTCTCTCTTATACTGATACGTTGCTACGGGTTGTTGTATGGTTATGTTCATTTTCGGCAATTAATTTATTTAAGTTGTGTCGTTCCTAGATCAAAAGTCATATTACAGCTTTTTATTAAGTTCTATATATTCGAATTGAATAAAAAAAGTATTGTTATATTTATTTCTTCTCTATTATAAAAAGGACACTTGACCGCTTTTTATTCGTGATGTGATTGGTCGAAATTTTTTAGCATTTGTTTATATTTTCTCTCTTATACTGATACGTTGCTACGGGTTGTTGTATGGTTGCTATGTATGTTCATTTTCGGCAATTAATTTATTTAAGTTGTGTCGTTCCTAGATCAAAAGTCATATTACAGCTTTTTATTAAGTTCTATATATTCGAATTGAATAAAAAAAGTATTGTTATATTTATTTATATTTATGAATACAACTAATATATATTACTAAATCAATATTTGAATAAAAAAAAGTAAGGGTTACTACGTTATGGTTATTACGTTCATCAAAAACCTCATCGTATATATTACTTAGTTAAAATAATATATAGATTCAAATATTGTATAAAGTATAAATATACAAGTAAACAAGTAAACAAGTAGAAAAAGTTAGTGTGTGGTTGCTACGTACAATTGCTAATCATATTTTTTCATCAAAAGTAATAATATAATTGACTTTATAAAAAGCTGCAATATGACTTTACTATACTTTGATTGAACAACAACACAACTAGAGGATTTAATAATTGTTTATAATTAGATCAAATGATATTTTTATTCATTACGATAATTATAAGATTAATAATTAATACTTCGAATAAATATAGTAATTCATGGAAATGACAGATAAGAAAAGTACTTCACGTGATTAATAAAAATTATAATTATGATGAAGAAAATAGTATTAATAAACATATACACAATAATATACACAACCATGCACCGGAGGTTTGATAATTTAAAAAAATTATAATTCTATGTATTGAAATAAAATCAAATTTAAAATAAAAATTATTATTCTTTGTATTGAATAAAAAAATTAACATTCAAATGATAGAGTCTGCAAATGTTAGTCTACCATTGTATTTTCTTTGATATTGTTTGAATTATTTTTTGGAAAATATAATAATAAATTCTTTTGTATAATTTATATAATTGCTTCTTCTTTAATCAAAAAGATAAGCATCACAATTTGTCATTAGTTACAATTAAAATTTTATTTACCATTTTCTGTGCTGTCAATTATGTGATAATAAACATTATACAATCATTAAATAATAAAGAAAGTGTGTGTCAAAATCTTGAAACTTTTGATCAATCTCATACTCGAGATATGTGTTGTGTTACATGAAATTACATAAAAAAACTTCAGTGTAAACACCCAACTTCATGATATACTTCAGATAAAAAATACGAAAAAATATTATTTATACAAAAAAAAAAAAAAAAAACATATGCAAACACGCGCCGAAGGCGCGTAATCGGTCACGTATTTGAAAATATCAAGAAGGAAAGAGAGAGATATAGCGAGTAAGAAGAAAGTATGAGAGAGAAAAAAATTTATCTGTTTTTTAACGTAAAAACGCAAAGTTGTAAAATTTATTTAATTACGAGTCGACCGTGTTCGGCTTCGCCGAACTTGGTTGTATATTTATTTTTGATTCTTCAAAAAATTAAAAACAAAAGAAATAGATATGTAGAAAAAATTCAATTTCTACATTCTGATAATCCGGACAACATTAGCAACCAATGCATTTTTTTATTTCCTTTCTTCTCGATAAAATATATTATTTCATCAAAAAAAACCCAGGAGATGATGAAAAAATTCAACTTCGACATCCTGGTGAACCAAAAACCAACATTACAAACTAAAGCAATATTTTTTAATCTCTTCTTTCTGAAAAAATATATTTAATAATAAAAAAAACCCTGAAGATAATTGGGGAAATCATTTTGACTTCCTGGTGATCGTAAAAAGTAACCTGGGTGATTTTTTCGTAGACTTAAACCCTCCCGAGCTCAAACTAAATATCTATGTTAAATTTCATGTAAATCGGACCAATAGTTTGCGTAAAACTGCGTTTCCAAGGATCCGGCCATGTCTTTTTATTATATAGATTAAAAATTAAATAAACTATTATACAATTTGGTTTTTTTGAAGTGAAACTTCTTTAGAATGGGCAGTCAAAAAAAAAAACAAAAGATGGATGCAACGAAAGTAACGGTATGAAGGTAAGTAATTTTAAATTATTTTTTATCTTGTTTTATTAATTTATTCCCTTGACAACGATACGAAAAAATTTGTTTAAAATTTGTTTCAAAATTTTAGTTTCATGAAAGATTCAAGAGACAAAGGTGAATATTAAGGTTAAAACTTTTATTATATACAATATATAATTTATAAGGTTATTTTTGATCAAATAATGAGTATTTAAAATTAATCTGTTGAATAAACAAATAATACACAAGACAATGGTTATTCAAGTGCTTGACATAATACGACAGCAACATCATAATCACAATACCAAACAACAATAAATAATATGTGGATGAAATGTGGTACCACGTGAACGTAAAGATAGTATTTTAGATTGTCTAGGATTTCAAGAAACAATTAATGACATTGAAATATTAGCAGAAAAATGTGACAACTGTACTGGTAATCCTAAATCAGTAAAAATTAAAATACGACCAGGTTCTATACCAATGTCTGATAATTTTGATGAGACTTGTAATGGTGGTTATAATAATATTTTTAAACAAATAATGAGTATCTAAAATAAATCTGTTAAATAAACAATTAATACACAAGATAGTGGTTATTCAAGTGCTTGACATAATACGACAGCAACATCATAATCACAATACCAAACAACAATAAATAATATGTGGATAAAATTTGGTACTACGTGAACGTAAAGATAGTAAAGTTCGTATTTTAGATTGTATAGGATTTTAAGAGACAATTAATGACACTGAAATATTATCAAAAACATCTGATAAATGTACTGGTAATCCTAAATCAGTAAAATTTAAAATAGAACCAGGTGCTATACCAATGTCTGGTAATTTTCATGAGACTTGTAGTTGTAATAATATTTTAGATCAAATAATGAGTATTTGAAATGAATGTGTCCAATAATCAAATAATACACAAGATAGTGGTTATTCAAGTGCTTGTGCTTGTCATGATCCAAATAAATTCAAGATCTTGAATGAATTTGTTAAGGACAAAAAAATGGAACAGATGATTAAATATTGAATCATTCAATGAAACAACAACAACAGGAGTAAATAATAATTTAATAAATGATGTACCGAGTGGAAATCAAAATAACAACAACAATATTGGTCATATATAAACAACAGAAATCATAATAGAACAAATACATGGTGGCGGCGATGATGCACCATCATGTGTTTGTGGTGAATTCGCTCATAAAAAAGATGTTGAAAAAATCGATAAATATTTGACATTAAATTTTTTTAACATCAAATAGTTCGTTTTGTTTTTTTTATACAAATATTGAGAAGATTGCTACTGAATTAAAATCGAATTTATTTCCATTATAATTTGTATTAATTTTATTTATATTTTTCAGGCTGTACACGGAGAGAAATCCGCAGCAAATAATGCTGTAGAGTATCAAACAAATTTTACTGTAGTCTACTGGAAATTGAGAAGTTGCGTGGGGAGGCCACCAGGATCGACTAGAATTTCCTACTACACTACAGTAATTTTAATCAAAACAAAACAAAAAAACGTCACAAAAAATTAAATAAAACCTTATTATTTAAACATCAGAATAAAAATGTAATGTGTTTATTAATTTCAAAAAAATAAACCATTTTATAATTTTCATGTGTTTCACCGTATTTTAATTTAAATTCATGAATAAAATAAAAACAATAAACTTTTTTAGAAGAGGTTAGGAACATACTTGATTTCCAATAAAAATTCGTGTCATCTGGCGGGAAAACCTGCTGTTCACTACAGTAATTTCTGGCATAAAGTATACCATTAACTCGAGACTTCCAAAAATTCCGGTAGACTACAGTAAAAAATTTAGATGAAATATAATAATAATCATTATAATAAGTGGGAATTAGTCGCTATTTAATGACGTCAGCTATGATTTTTACGATACCACTACAGTAATATTTGGTGCGGATTTCTCTCCGTGTAACATGTCAGATTACGAGGCTGAAATTGACTCAATATTCAATAATATTGAAAGCTTAAGTCATCTAAAGTTGATACATCGGGAAAATATTAAAAGATATCATCCCGACAAAAATCCTGAAGATAAATGAGCAACTGAAAAAACTCAGTATTTCATGAATATATATATACTAGCGCCTCTCGCCGGCCGCAAGCGGCCGCCTCAGTGGTTCCTATGCTATATGGTAAATTCTAATGACACGTCATCATGTGGTGTTATTAACAAAAAAAAAACAATGAAATTTTTAATTGGAGAAAAAATTAATTTATAAATAATATTTGACGATGCCTATCAGAATGCTTGAGCCCAGCCCGCGGATACGGAATCCATTTAGAGCCTTATTTGATTTGTACTAATTTTTAATAATGTCAACAATTATTTTATTTACACGTTATTGAAAGGTGGAGGACAGGTTCATTTTTTCTCAAATTGACTCGGAATCATAAAAAAGTTGCTAAATGATCAGAATTATTTTGTATTAATTTGTGCTATTAACATCGGAATTTCTCATCTGAAGAATAACGACAAAAAAAAAAAAGTTACTCCAAAAAATGTTTACACAATAAACAGAGGCATGGTGCTTTAAATGATGAATCCTTTTTCTATTTATTTCCTATATCTATTTCAAAGAAAAGAGCAATTCTGGTTAAAATATTTCTCCGGCATTACTCCGTTTTTGGTCCATTTTTTGAGAAATTACTCTGGCATGAGATAAATGCTGGATTTTTATCTCCTTCATTGATCTCATGCCGAAATAATTTTGCCGGTACTAATTTCATGCCGACGAAATTACTCCAGCATCAATCTCATGTCGGAGTAATGCAGGAGTAATATTTCCACCAGGGAAAAGCTACAACTTGTATCAATAAAATAAAAAGTTACACCTCAATAACAATAACATAGATTGTAAATTAAAATTTTTTAGCTCACGTCTTTCTCATCAAAAATAATAAAAAATTATTTAAAATTTTAAAAATATTTTTTATTGACGGCACTATGCAACTGTTAATAAATAATTGTCGTTCAACAATTTTTTTTTTTGAATTGGCACCATAGAATTGTAATAAAAAATTGCATGACACTTAAAATAATAGAATAATCCTTTTAAATAATTCCTTTTTTATCTTTGGAGAAAAAAACGTTGGCTGATAATAGCAGAAATTGTACTTCAGTGGAAAATGATATGAAAAATTGTTAATTAATGATTCGCGTGCCCTATTTAAAAATGAATCTATCTTTTTTTTTTTGTGTTTGGATGTAGTTTTTTCGTTATTTTTTTATTTATAACACATTAACTATTCTTTTATTTATAACAATTCAATTAAATATTGGTAAATCATTTGAAGGTATTAATGTTAATGGTAATTCCCGGGGAATTGAGACATTTATTTTATTGAATAAAAAAGTTTCTCAAAATATGCTGATATTTTTAATGGTACACTGAGAGAAATTTTAACTAAAAATTAAAACCCATGTTGAATAGAAATTACTATACTGCTTTGTAATTTTTGTTTTATTTCTGGGATTGGCCGCGAGAGATGATATTCTACAATAAAATTATGTAAAATGTCACACAATGTCAAAAAATTGTTATGTTACTTCAAGTCTCTGTACATCGTTATCTATTGCAGATAGACATGGGGTTGAGTGGAGTTAATTATTGAGAATTCAATTCTAAACAATTTATAAAGAATTACTTTTTTTGATTAATCTCTTAGATAATGAGTTATGAGTTAATTAAAATAAAGCACATACATGTTTTGAGGAAACGATAAAAAATATTATAAGTTCAAATAAAAAATACTGAACAATTTAATAAATATTCTAATACATATAGTAAAATTTATCATGTACACACATAAAAGTTAGCATAGACTTAAATATTTTTTACTATATCGCTTTGTAAAAATTCTGGTTGTGGGGCGAAATAATACAAAGATGGCCGACTGATTGAACAAATGATTGAATTGTCATGTAATTTCAAGCATTTCTACAGCCTTATCTGCTAGGTATGGGGTGATATTTGAGGTTTATTGTTGGTAATTTATTTCTAAACAATTTATCAAGAATGAATTTTTTCTATTTATCAATTAGTTTTCGAGTTTTGAGCGTGTAAACAGAAAAGAAAAAATGTTGCCGGGAATTGATTGCCGTTCTCCGTGAATCTAGCACAAACTGCCGAACTTAGCACAAAAAATGTCCAACTTTTAAATAAAATTTATAATAAAATATAGTAAATTCTAAAGCCGGTAGTGCGTAAATTCTCAGTCTGCTAGAATTTACTTGTGAGTCTCGTGAATTTAGTCATTTTTTTTAAAGAAAAATTACAATAAAATTATGTAAAATTTATGGCTTAGTATTGTATATAGTCAATGGCCAAATTTTTTACATAACTTTATTGTAAAAATTATTTATCAATATACGAATAATTCTTACAAATAATCGGAGGAACGCAGTTTTTACTATTCGCTTTGTAATTTTTTCTTATACGTTTGTAATTTTTAGTTAAAATTTCTCTCAGTGTAGAAAACACTGTTGATAATGCATTTAATATAAAATTTGCAAACTACCATTACATTATTTGATACTTCATATGAACGAGTTATCATAAGTTTTACTTATTGAATTTTTTTTTTCTATTGTCTTGTTTTTTTTTTGCCATGAATTGGGTGATGGACGGTAGCCATTCAATGGCCAGCCATGAATTTGGCATGAATTGGCCGATGAACGGCAGCCATTAAATGGCCAGCCATGAATTGGCCGATGAATAGTAGCCATTAAGTGGCCAGCCATGAATTTGCCATGAATTGGCCGATAAACGGCAGCCATTAATGGCCAGCCATGAATTTGCCATGAATTGGCCGATGATTGGCAGCCATTCAATGGCCAGCCATGAATTCGCCACGAATTGGCCGATGAATGGCAGCCATTGAATGGCCAGCCAATTAATGGCCAGACGTTGGCCAAGACAAGACTGCCAATCTTGGCAACACAATAATGGACCGATCGTTTGCCAAGTATATCCCATTAATGGCCCTTGCTTGGCTACCAATCATGGGCTGCCGTTTATTGGCCAGTGTATGACCGTGTTTCCATGCTTGGCGATTCCTACACGGGTTATGTGTTTCACGAAAATTATTACACTCAGAGAAGGATAAGTTTACAGTTAACATACCAATATGTTTACATTAAACATACAAAAGTTTAATGTTAAGATATATATATTAACGATAAACATACATATCTTAACTGTTAACATACGTATGTTTATAGTTAACATACGTATCTTTACGTGGCCAAATATTTTGATGCGCCAGTCTACTTCTTGTAATCTTTTTTTTTTGACATTTTATTGTGATACTATTCTAATTGTAATATAATATAATATGTACACGAGTTATCATAAATTTATTTAAATTTAGTTTTTTTGTAAATTCATTCTTAATTTTACATTCAATTTTCATATTTACATACGTAAATGTCTTCAACTATCAGCCTAACCTTCAAATTGTGTCAATTACAGATATCTTAAAGTTAACATACGCATATTAACTATTAAGATACGTATGTTTAATGTTAATATATATATCTTTGATGTAAACTTATCAGCCACCACCCATTTTAACATGGCATATGTTAACATTAAACAGGATATGTTAACTGTTAACATATCCTTCTCTGTGTGTAAACAGCATAACAATTTTTAATAGACCAACAGTTTTTTATGTATGTATTATGATTTTTTTATTTGAATAATTTTTATTAAACAGCACAACAATTTTTACTGTCCAACAATATTTGTTGATCTTCTAACAATTATTGTAGCGCAGTGGAATAAATTTTGTTATGCCAGCACAATAAAATTTCCTTTTCTTCCATACAAAACCGAACGTAATTCGGAAAATTCGGGATCTTTCAGTATGAGTGCCGAATTGCCAACAGCAGTAACGTAACAGCAAGTAAATAAATATATTCTTTAGTTTTAACGTGAAATTTTATCAAACTTTTGATTATTTGAATCATGCTGCATTAGATTCAATTTAAACAATAACTTTGTTCATAAAAAACTTTCATATTTTGTAAAAAGAATCATCTTTTTTAAATTTAATGCTAGACAGTGATGGGGTGCATTCCTTTAATAAAAAATTTTTTTTCGCCCTGCAATGTTGCCCTGTAATACCGAAAAATAGACAGACTTAACTAATGTCTAGTACGACCTATGTGACGATAACAAGCAAGTCCAACAAGTCTATTTTCTATTTATTTCAGTTTGATATAAACATTAAACTGTCATTCAGGTCATTCTTCCAATAATTGAAACCAAAAAAAGAATAATGTCATGTGCCAGTACTGTCACTACAAGGAACAGCTTTTTCCTATAAAATTTTGGTCAGTATTACAGAGTGAAAATGCAGAGCGAAAAAAAAATTTTTAATAAAGGAATTACAGTAATTTACACGGCTTGGTTTCTTATCCTCGCATTGCTAGTGATGTATATCATGAACCATTTATCATTAGAATTGAATAATTTATTATTTGGATCGAATAATAATTCACGTCAAAACAAGAAATTATTCGTTTGTTATTATCATAATTGGAGTCAAGTTTAGAAGCTATTTCTCCTTAGATTTTATGTAACGGTAGAACTAAAAGTTTCCTTAATAAAATGATGGAATTGTTTTCAAAACAAGATTTTTTTTTTCTATACAAACCAGTGGTTACTTTTATTGAACCATCTTTTATTTTAAATCATTTTTTGTCAAGAAATTTACTTCTATAATTCAGAAATAAATTTTCTCAGTGTACAATGTACCTAGGCAAATATTTATTTATATATTTGTTTATTAATTCACTTTACGCCCCTGACATTTCATGCTTATAGGCTACAGTATATAAGTTACAAATTACAATAATTGCAAATTCTTAATATGAATAATTATATATGTAAAGAAGATATACGCATTGATAAGATGAGCATGTGGTAGTAGATAGCCGTTGATAACTTATGACAATCCACGATTGTGGCATAGTGATATATGAATAAGAATCCAAGGTTGCGGCATAGTGACATATGGAAATCCACGTTGACTCACGGCCAGATGCTCCTTATTTTTGATTTAGGAAAACTGACAAATACTTGTGCAGATTCCCAAAATTTTACTTCTTCATTTTACATCGCTTTAGTTGTTTCAATGACAACTGTTTTGACTGTACGCATGTTTAGTGCTGACAGTGATTTTTGTTCGCCATAGTCCAGGATCGAACTTGAAACGTGTGGGTTGAGAGCTATTTGGTATTTAAATTCTTGTCCAATTTTTCTCTAGTTTTGCCGAGTTTAAGAATAGGAACCAAGTAAAAAATTTGGCTGGTAAAATAGAGGAAATATTGATTGTTTAGCTATTATTAAGGCTAAGTAAAATATTTAGCTGCTAAGAAAAAAGTCTTATACATGTTCAAAAAAATGTCGGCGACATTTTTGTAGCTAAAAAAAAAAATAAAAAATTTTCCAAGTTTTTTTTATTTTGGCAACACTAAGTTCCATTATTTTTTTGTTTGTTCTTAGTTCCTATTTCCAAACTTGGCAAAACTAGACAAAAAGCGAACAAGAATACAAATTGGGTAAAATAGCGTGATCGAAGAGTCGGGCAACGACCGAATTCAAGCCTGTCCCGAGATGAAAAAATTGAGGTATTTTGACGAAACACAATTGTGTTTGATACTTGAAATTGTGTTTCTGAGCGCCATTAGAAGTACTTTTCGGATACCGATTGAAAAGTATTTTTATAGCAGGATAATTATTAATTATTTTTGACGAGTATTTGAAATACAATTGTATCAAACAAAAAAAAAAAAAACAAGTTTTTGTTATAAAAGAAAGTGTTCGAAATCGTGTTTATTTATTTTTGGCAATTTATTTTTTTTTTTTTACAAAAAGATATGATATCCAAAAAAAGTCAAGTATTAAACTATTAGTATATATAAAATAATCTTTGACATATAATCAAGTCTTAAGTTTTGACAAATTTTTACACTTGACCCCACCCGGTTCTTCCCAAAAAAAATTTCAAGTCTACACACGTATGATGACGCATAGCTAATGGTAGTTTCCACTGTTGACAATTACAATGCTATACATTTTCCTTCACATTTTATACAGGCTTAGGACCCTTAGGACTGGCAGCATAAAAATCATTCAAATATGCTGGCATGTTTAAACACATATATTTTTATATATAATCATTTTTATCTTTATCTTTATTTTTATAAAGATAAAAATTATCTTTATTTTTATATATCTTTATTTTTCTACATCAAAAAAAATTTGAGATGAAACTATTTCTCAGATAGCCAACACTGATTAAAACATATAAGTTACATAAATCTTTATTCTCCTTCATTAATCTCATGCCGGAATAATTTTTTCGGTACTAATTTCATGTCGGAGTAATTTCCGAGACAATGGCCAAAAACGGAGTCATGCCGGAGAAATATTTCCATCAGGATAGCTATTCTTGACATAATTATCCCCTGTACCGGGGATAACATGAAAACGCTCGAAAGCGATATAGTCGTTTGATGGAAACCATTGAGAAAGATACAAATGAACCCATAAATTAAGGTGAATTTCCACAAAATAGTTATCCCTGTCGCCGGAGATAACTGAGGAGATAATTATGTCGAGAATATAGCTATCCAGGTAAACGCATTTGAAAATTAAAAAAAAACCTGTGAGTATTTGTTAATTAAAAATAATCATTTATAATTTAGTGATGTAACGGGTTATGTTGATGCTATCGATGGTATAAAACCAGTGCGATCAAACCAGAACTGGGTTTTCTAAATTTGATTTAAACAACAACAAGGCAACTCGAATAATAATAAAAATAAGTATCATTCGGTAATTGAAAATTCAATGCTACGTGAGAAAGTTATTTAGAGAAGTCCAATTTAACCCGAGATAAAGTGTGGTCAAGGACAAGTAACCAATGGATTCTACAGGTTAACTGTCAATATTGCTGATTATACAGAAAAGAAAATGTTTAAAGCCGGTGTTGAAATTAAATTCTTTTTTTTCGATCACAAGAATAAAAAGAATTAAAATAATTGAAAATACCCAATCACTCAGGTTAAACGACAAATTAATAATGACATCCTAGAGATTGAAGGCGATTGAAATCTCAGGAATGTAACTTTTTTTTTTTACTTCAAGTTTTTTAAAAATGATTGATATTTAGTAGGTCTCCATTTGTGTGAAAGTCTTGAAATTTTTTTTGGGAAGAACCGGGTGGGGTCAAGTGTAAAAATTTGTCGAAACTTAAGACTTGATTATATGTCAAAGATTATTTTATATACTAATAGTTTAATACTTGACTTTTTTTGGATATCATATCTTTTTGTAAAGAAAAAAAAATTAAATGGAAAAAATAAATAAACACGATTTCGAACACTTGACACTTTTTTTTATAACAAAAACTTGTTTTTTTTTTTTGTTTGATATCACATCTTTTTGTAAAGAATTATTTCTGTTTCTCCCATGAAATTCATCATAAGATGGAGCTTAAGGTTGAATGTAAGTCCCATCGCCGAATAACTTTTTTATGACAAAGAGGCTCGCCCCAGCCCATGATTTTTTAAAATCAATTGGTGCCCTCTATGCATAAAATCTGTGTCCGTTACTATCACATCTGTCGTAGTGTACCCGGCCTATACGAACACACACAAATACGACTGCAGCAGTAAAGGGAAGTAAATTTCGGAGTTAATTAATCATTTCCCGTGTAGGAATCGCCAAGCATGGAAACACGGCCATACACTGGCCGATAAACAGCAGCCCATGATTGGTAGCCAAGCAAGGGCCATTAATGGGATATACTTGGCAAACAATCGGTCCATTATTGTGTTGCCAAGATTGGCAGTCTTGTTTTGGCCAACATCTGGCCATTAATTGGCTGGCCAATTCACGGCAAATTCATGGCTGGCCATTTAATGGCTACCGTTCATCGGCCAATTCATGGCAAATTCATGGCTGGCCATTAATGGCTACCAACCATCAGCTAATTTTTGACAAAAAAAAAAACAAGACAAGAGAAAAAAAAAAAATCAACAATGGAGCATTAAAATTAAATGAATAAATAAATATATTTGTATTTGAATAATCATCTTCAAAAAAGTCTACCAAGTCTACGAGTGAACTCAATTACTACAAGAGAACAAAAAACTTCCAAAATATATATATCGCGCTCGTGGCTCTGTTAGTTAAAGCATAGGTTTAGTGTAGGTTTAGGTTTTCGGTCTACAGTTCGCGCCCGGCGAGAGGCAGGAAAAAAAAAACATTTATTATAAAAAAACAGAGTTGGGCTCGATAACCTATATATGCAATTGAAAAAAAAAATATTTTTGTTATTTTTATTTACAAAAATAATTGATTTCGCAAGTAATGGGCCAATCTTGGCAAATTTTAATGGGCCAATCTTGGCAAATGTTAATGGGCCAATAATGGCAGCCAATATTAGAATGGTGTAACGCGCCTGGCCCGGCGTATGAGTGGCCCATTAATGGCAGAATTTCGCCATGCATAGGCCGTTGCATGGCCGTGTTGTCGTCTCCTGCACGGGTTGCGATTGAATATCTTCTAAAAAAGGTTGTCGAAATTAATTATTTTTTTTTTTTAATTTTCGTAATTAAAAGAACTACAAATCTGAATCAAATTTAGTAATTTCGAGTAGAGGGGTTTTTGGATACAGATCAGAACGTGGGTTTTTCCGTTTACGGCCGTGTTGAATCGGTCAACTTTATTTTAAGATCGAAAAATCAGAAGAAATTCTATAAAACAGAGAGTTATTCTAGCTAGCAATTAAAAAAAAAATTAGTAGGGCTTTATGCGGTACGAGACGAGACGAGAATCAACGAGTCTCGGTTTCGGTCTCGCTAGTTCGCACCAGGTCTCGGTCTCAGTCTCGCAGTTTAAGGATTTTAGGTCTCGATCTCGGTCTCGTCTCGCAAGTATTGCCGGGTCTCACTTCTATACTAATATTTTTTCGTACAAGTAAAATATAAGGAATGGAAACCAAATGATTAAATAATATTATATAAATATTTTATTAAAAATTCATGTGACATAAAAAAAAATTAATATTATATTATCTAATATTTTATATCAACAAAATTATTAAATTAAATCATACAAAATTATAACATGATTAATTTTTAGAATTTTTAAAATAATTTTTCCGAAAAAATATAAAAAGAAAAGACAAAAATGTTCAAAGTTGAAACTTTGTCTTCAGAAAATTTTTTTAACTAGCAATGGTTGTTTCATATTTGTTGCAATAACTTTATGTTTTTCTTTATAATATTCATAATAATTTGGCATATCTGTTGGAAACGGTGACATTGGATTCATTTCATGGCATACTTTCAATTATATTACTAAAAGTAAGTGATGATGCTGCTCTTCCTTCTCATCCTGATGATGTACATATTTCCATTGAATTTGAATTTAAATTTGAATTATGATGATGATTCATTGTTGCATTTGTGTTGGCTCATATATTTTGAATTCTTTTATATTTATCAACAATTTGCCAATTATTATCAATTGGAACAACAAAATAACTATTATCTAAATTATCAATATCATATATTAAAAAATCTTCTAATACACCAATAATATCATTAAATAATATTCAATGAAAATTTTTTAATTTATCAACTTTTTTTAGGATACATTCTTCTTTATTAATAGGTTTTTCAAAATCATCATCTGATGAATCTGACAAAAATTTTGTTGGCTTTTTTATTGGTATTTGATGTTTTTGTGAATTAATGATTTTTTTTTGGTGGCATTTTCATTGTTTGAGCTTGTGAGTTTCTAGATAATTTTTTTGGACTAGAACTGTCATCATTATCACATATTTTTTTGGTTTTTCAAATTGTCTGTTTTCAATTTTTGTAATGCCCCGAGATGAAAAAATCAAGTATTCGAATAGTATTATTGATATTTTATAGTGTTTGAATTATATCCGGCGATGTTTATGAGGTATTGTGAGAATACTTATGAGTATTTTCGATATTTTGGTGGTATTATGAAAGAAGTAAATGAAGAGCTCGAATATCGGTTCTCGGATACAATTATCCCTGACAGGTATTTTAAATGTTTGGGTATTTTAAAAGTCTTTGAAAAGTATTCTGATACTCCAGTTTTTGGACTTAGAAAAATTTCAATATCATAGCACCGTATTATATAATAAACTCCAATTATTTTTAGAGTTAAATAATTTATTTATGAATTAATTAATAATTATTTAATAATTTTTTCTATCCTTATATTAACGTTTCCAATTTATTCTAGTAATCATGCTGGGGACACCACATCTTTTCCTTACATACATTTGCCAATAGCTATTTAACTATAATTAATTATGGCAAATGTTGATTAGAAAAGGATGTATAGTCAAATAAATCAAGTCGTAATCTAAAATAACGATAGTGAATCTCTTTTTTAATTTTTTAAATAAATTATATTTGTATCGACTTCGTAGGTTATGTCAACAAAATTTCAAATTTTATTAACTTGTAAAAATGGTCTCGCAGTAGAGTGTAGGTTTAGTAATTAGGAAAACGTAGGATCAAACCCGGGTAGAAACGAATTTATGTAAACAAATATATATGTAAAACGCACTCTTGTTGGAATTATTTTTTTCAAATAATCAGCAGGTATTTTAACCGGATACAATTGTATTTTTGAGTATCCCGAGCAAGTATTTTAACCGGATACAATTGTATTTCAAATACTCGTCAAACATAATTATCTTGCTAAAAATACTTTTCAATCGGTATTCGAAAAGTACTTTTAATGGCGCTCAGAAACACAATTTCAAGTATCAAACACAATTGTGTTTCGTCAAAATACCTCAATTTTTTCATCTCGGGTGATTCTACTTTGTATGTAGTTAATAAGTCATCACTGTCAGATGATGAATCACTAATATGCCTTCTTCTATAATACACTGGTTTGTCCATTGGTGATATTAAATTTTCTTTTTCACTGTCACTTTTATTTCACCACCAAGTACAGCTGACTGATCCATTGAGTCATCAATAACATAAATTGTACTTGAAAGTAATTCAAGTTTTTTAGGAGAAACTGAGGAATCATCTGAGTTTTTCTAAAATATACATGAAATATAAATAACAATTTAAAAATAGTTTTTTTATTATTACTAGAAGTTATTGAACTTACTTACCAAAACAAATAATTTTTACATCATTAGCATCACAAAAATTGTTATTTTTAGGTTTTGACATTACCCAAAGTTTATAAATATTTTTCTAACCTTTGTGATGAAGGTTTTTTATATTTGAAAGTATCAAGCCATTCTTGAGAATTTTTTTCTGGTACATTTATAAATCTCCAACAACTGTTATAATTGCTTCAGCCACATAAATTATATGAATTTCTGTGAATAATTGTATACATAATACGACAATTATCAGATGACGTATCTTTATTTTTGATACATTTACTATTATTAAACTGCTCGCCAAAATACTTAAGCTGTTGTGTTCTACGACAATCTATTTTATTTTCATAAAATGATCCATATGTGTTTGTAAAACTAATAGTGGTGGTCTATTTAATTCTGTCATTTAACGATGTTGATGAACATCAGAGTAACTATGAAATAATAAACAATCAGTATTTATAAGATCACGTCCAGCACGTCTATTAACTTAAAACTTACCTTAATTTGATAATGCAGCATGAATAACAAATTATCTGCTCCCATACCAAACACAATTGTTACACATACAATTTTAACATCATCAAATTTCCATCTTGTTCGTACTTGTGTTCTTGCTAAATCACTCATACCAGCATGATATGAATCAGCACTAATGCCATTATGACAAAATTGTACAGAAAAATCATCACATTCATGACGTCAAAAACAATAAACATTTCCACAATCACGTATGTATTTTTCTTTAATCAATATGCTATTATTTCAATACAACTTTGTTTTGGTTTTTTATCAACTAATAATTTTAAATTTGATTTGCTTGATGATAATTCACGTTTAACATCATTTGCATATAATTGTAGAAAACTGTACTTCAACTGAGTATTTTAAAATAAACATTTGGCACATTTAATTTTTATTGACACATTTAGTTGACACATCTAATGAAGAAATTCGAATAAATCATCAAAAAAACAAAAGAATCTCTTGATATTAATAAAATATAAAGAAGTAGAGAGAGAGATATAGCGAGTAATAAGAAAGTATGAGAGAGATAAAAAATTTCTGTCCTTAAACGTACAAACGCACAGTCGAAAAATTCATTCAATTATTAAAAATAAAAAAAAACGATTAAATAATTTGGTTTTTTTTTATAGCAAAGCTTGATACAATAGAATTTTAAATTATAAAAATCATTTATTTTTATCGTCATCATCATATTTTAAATAAATTTTTAAAAGTCAGCGAGGGATGAGGTTACCTCTATTTGATGTATATTAGGCTTGGTAGTGTTTTTGCGCTTTCATTTTTTTTTTTTTTTTCGGTATTATTATTTTTTTTCTCACACTTAACACGAGGCACTACCGTGCCTCTCGATCCCTCGAGATAAAAAAATTGAGGTATTTTGACGAAACACAATTGTGTTTGATACTTGAAATTGTGTTTCTGAGCGCCATTAAAAGTACTTTTCGGATACCGATTGAAAAGTATTTTTATCAGGATAATTATGTTTGACGAGTATATGAAATACAATTGTATCCGGTTAAAATACTTGCTCGGGATACTCAAAAATACAATTGTATCCGGTTAAAATACCTGCTGATTATTTGAAAAAAATAATTCTAACAAGAGTGCGTTTTACATATATATTTTTTTACATAAATTCGTTTCTACCCGGATTTGATCCTACGTTTTCCTAATTACTAAACCTACACTCTACAGCGAGACCATTTTTACAAGTTAATAAAATTTGAAATTTTGTTCACATAAGCTACAAGGTCTATACAAATCTAATTTATTTAAAAAATTAAAAAAGAGATTCACTATCGTTATTTTAGATTACGACTTGATTTATTTGACTATACATCCTTTTCTAATCAACATTTGCCATAATTAATTATAGTTAAATAGCTATTGGCAAATGTATGTAAGGAAAAGATGTGGTGTCCCCAGCATGATTACTAGAATAAATTGGAAATGTTAATATAAAGATAGAAAAAATTATTAAATAATTATTAATTAATTCATAAATAAATTATTTAACTCTAAAAATAATTGGAGTTTATTATATAATACGGTGCTATGATATTGAAATTTTTCTAAGTCCAAAAACTGGAGTATCAGAATACTTTTCAAAGACTTTTAAAATACTCAAACATTTAAAATACCTGTCAGGGATAATTGTATCCGAGAACCAATATTCGAGCTCTTCATTTACTTCTTTTATAATACCACCAAAATATCGAAAATACTCATGAGTATTCTCACAATACCTCATAAACATCGCCGGATATAATTCAAACACTATAAAATATCAATAATACTATTCGAATACTCGATTTTTTCATCTCGGGGTGGCACTCCCGCAGTGAGGGACGTGACTTATCGTCCATTCTGACCTTTCTACCATTCTTGGTTCTCTTTATATTTTATCTAGTTTTGCCAAATTAAAAATAAGAGACTTAGTTTTTTTCTGTAAAAAGCTAGATTTTAAATCTAGCCACTAGATATTTTATACGATTGTTACTGAATAAAAAATGGAACGGATAGATTACTTAAAAAAAATTTACATTTTTGCTCTTTTGCATCTTGCTCGACATCTTCATCAGCGGCTGATTTGACTAAAAAAAAACATAAAAAGTCTAGGAAACATCGTAATTCAGGCCCGTGGCACTCCCGTGGCGAGGGACGTGACTTAGTATCCATTCTGGCTTCCATGACCGTCCAAAGTCATTTTTATTCTTTAACTAGTTTCGTCTAGTTTTGCCAAGTTCAAAATAATGAAGTTGGAAAAAAAAATTAAATTTTACAAAAAAAAAAAGTCCATTAAAAAAAAAAAAAAAACTTAGATACCTACATTATTCTACTTAGCTGCGTGATTGTAGCCACACAATTAATATCTACATTATTTTACCAGCTTAATTCTTTCCTTAGCTAGATTTTTTACTTATAGCTTTAATTATATCCCGAGATGAAAAAATCGAGTATTCGAATAGTATTATTGATATTTTATAGTGTTTGAATTATATCCGGAGATGTTTATGAGGTATTGTGAGAATACTCGAGTATTTTCGATATTTTGGTGGTATTATGAAAGAAGTAAATGAAGAGCTCGAATATTGGTTCTCGGATACAATTATCCCTGACAGGTATTTTAAATGTTTGAGTACTTTAAAAGTCTTTGAAAAGTATTCTGATACTCCAGTTTTTGGACTTAGAAAAATTTCAATATCATAGCACCGTATTATATAATAAACTCCAATTATTTTTAGAGTTAAATAATTTATTTATGAGTTAATTAATAATTATTTAATAATTTTTTCTATCCTTATACTAACATTCCAATTTATTCTAGTAATCATTCTGAGGACACCACATCTTTTCCTTACATACATTTGCCAATAGCTATTTAACTATAATTAATTATGGCAAATGTTGATTAGGAAAGGATGTATAGTCAAATAAATCGAGTCGTAATCTAAAATAACGATAGTGAATCTCTTTTTTAGTTTTTAAATAAATTATATTTGTATAGACCTCGTAGCTTATGTGAACAAAATTTCCAATTTTATTAACTTGTGAAAATGGTCTCGTGGTAGAATGTAGATTTAGTAATTAGGAAAACGTAGGATCAAACTCGGGTAGAAACGAATTTATGTAAAAAAATAAATATGTAAAACGCACTCTTGTTGGAATTATTTTTTTCAAATAATCAGCAGGTATTTTTACCGGATACAATTGTATTTCAAATACTCGTCAAACATAATTATTCTGCTAAAAATACTTTTCAATCGGTGTTCGAAAAGTACTTTTAATAGCGCTCAGAAACACAATTTCAAGTATCAAACACAATTGTGTTTCTTCAAAATACCTCAATTTTTTCATCTCGGGATAGCCAAATTCTATATTCATTGAATCTGAAATGCCGGTTATCTGCGTGTGCCTATTGAGTTGAATCATCTCCAAACGTAGACATTAAAAGTGGTAAATCAATAGATTTATTATTAAATAAATATTAGCTAGCTGTTTTGCTTATTAATAATATGTTATTTATGATATTTTTCAACAGTATACATATTTTCATACATTTATATTAAATATTAAATTTTATCTATTAATGAATATAATGAATAATTATAAATATTATATATATATATATATATATATCTCAAATATATAGATATATTATATTTTTGAATTTTATATTTTCCATTTTATCTATCTATATATATAAATATATATATTTATTTTAAATTTATAAATGTACATTCCTAAATAATTCACATATTATACATTGTACATCGATGTTGATGTGATTGGACATCGATGTATGATTCCACGACATAGACATTTATTAATTGAATCCTAAAATATTTTTTAATATATAAACTTGAAAGAAGAATAAAATTATTCAAAAATATTAATAAATAAATTGATAAAAAAATAATTGTACCGATTAAAAAATTATTTTCTAATTTAAAAAAATATTTTTTTTAATCGAAAAATTAAATTATTTTAAATCTAAAAATAATAATTTTAACATGAAAAAATAAATTTTTCTCAGACAAAAAATTCAGACTTTCAACCAGAAATAATTTTTTTTTTTTAATTGAAAAATATTATTTCCAACTTATAAAAATTTTTTTTTTATCCTTGAAAGAAAAAAATTTCATAAACCAAAAAAAATTTTCATCTTTCAAAATTAATTTTGTTTTTGTTTCAAAAAAAATTGTTTTACCTCAGAAAAATTTATCATTGAGTTAAAACAAAAAAAAGTTTCTAAATCAATTTTGCATTTTTATAAAACAAAATTGTATTTTTTACATTTCAGAAAAATTTTTTTTCTTTCGGTGTAGTCTGCAGTAATGTTTCTCACCCCTTAAATTCTTTAGTCAATAAAAAATACACTGTAAAAAAAAAATAATTAATTTTACTATAAAAAAAGAATTATTTTTACTATTTTTTCTGGTACTCGGGGACGTTTTCGAAAAAATAATAACATGTACTATGCACATAGTTAAATTGGAGAAGATACGATGTATCTTGTTAAGAAGTACTATGTTGCATAGTCAAGTCTAGCGTTCGTTGAATCTACTATGTTGCATGGTGAGATTTACGATGTTCAATAGTACATTTCATTATATTCTATTTGTATTTTCGATAAAAAAAACAGAATTATTTGTTTATTTAAAAAATAACTTTAAATTATTTATAATAATTATTATTATGCTTATACATGTTTCTCAACTTGGCTATTTCTTGACCTAACTCGGGATTCGAACCCGGGTTTCTGGATTTGAACTCCGATCGTTTACCCAAATTGCCATTCAGGTATAAAACAGTAGAAGAATCGAAAATGTCTATATATATTTATTCTCTTTATTCCCTTCTTCTTTCATGCTAGCATAGTAAAACTAACTACAGACCTAATAACTTTTACCATTTTGTATATAGTAACAACTACGAGTTGCATAGCACATTTTAAAGGTTTCCATAGTACGGTTCATTTTCCAAATGTACCCTCACGGTCATGGTGAATTTAAACACACAACATAGTAAAAAGTAACAAGTTTATGGTTGTTCGTATCATTGGTATAGTGAAGACTATCTATTGAACAAGTAAAGTCTACTTAAACCATAATAAAAACTGGTTTTACCTCAGCAGAGTAGTTTTTACTATGTTACTATCGTAAAATTTAAAATGCACATCGTAAAAAAAATTATAAAAAATAATATGTTGAACCATATTTCCGAAAACGTCCCTCAGTAGTAACATAGTAACATAGTAAAAGTAATTATTTTTTTTTTTACAGTGTATTAGCCAATATATATATATAATATATATATATATATTTCACCATTTTGTTTAGTGAAAAAAAGATGCAACAACAACTTTTTGCCAGGCCTGAGCCATTGTCTGACCATGTTATATCCTTCGACACGGGATGTGTGCATCATTTCCCCCACGAAAAAACAGATATCTTGGATAAACGCCATTCAGATATATTCGAATGGCGTATTTTCAGATAGGTTTTTTTTTGTGGGGGTTATAATAATTGTGTGAAAAAAAGGAAAGAACAAGAGTACAATCGAATACATATTTACCTTGAAGATTTATAGACTGATTGAAGATAGAAGCAGCATGTCGATGAGCATCTTGAGTCCTAGCAGCCATAACTGAGCAGGGTGTCGTATGAGTCGTATGATGCGAGTGGATGGTGTGATGAGCCGAGAGCGAAGACCCATTACTTATTCCCGTTGCCCCAGAATTCCCCGGATAGCCAGCTGCTCTTACTGCCGTATAGCGGTACGCGGCTTGACTCATTGGTGCACACGGGCTGAGATCGCTATAATTACATTGCATATCACCGGCTAAAGCACAACTAGATGCTTCGAAACCAGCGACCGCAGCTGCTGCAGCTTGATTTAAATACGAGTAATCCATGCTTTTTAGGAAAACTACTTATGTTTTTTATAAGCAAATGTTTTTTTGGATTCGTAAAATATTCTTATCCGATTTTTATATCGTTGTTTTCAAATTGGCGTTTTCTTTAAAATGCTTACACGTGATAATCCATTAAATAATTGCACATGAAAATAGCTTTTTTTTCCTTTATCAGTGTCGGTTCAGTAAAATTCATGACACAAACTTTATATTAGAATCAACAGCATATTCACAAAAAACCTCAGTCACTTAATGAGTTCACATAAGAAGAAAGTATGAAATCGTGTTATTGGTTGTTTTTTTTTTTTTTTTTTGAGTGGAAATTGATCCTAAACTAAATATAAGTATTCTCGAAAAAAAATATTTCCAAAAGTGGTATACATATTTCTACTTTTAACTTGCTGTTGTTATAAATTTGTTGTAAATAAAATAATGGAATGAAATTTTTTTTTGAATATATGAGTGAAAAAAATGGAATTACAATTTTTTAAATTTAAAACTACTTAAAGTTTTTTTCTCTTCCCTATACTTTTTTGATACATCACTTTTCATCTTTATTCGATAACTGACAAATAATGCTTCACAAGATAATCTTATCAAGATAATTGTAAATTATTACGTTTATATCGGTTATAATAAATGTTTTTTTGCATTAAAATACCCGAGACTCAACCGACTGTTGGCTTTTCTAAAAATCAAATGATAAGCTTAATTCAATAACGATTGCCAAATGATTGCCGCGCACTTTGGGGCGTGGTTTGTGACAGCCATTTCAAGATGGCCCTGGTAAATTCTATTTCCCTACTGTTCATTGGTTCATGAAAAAACCACTTCTGCCCTCCTTAGGATTGCTTCCCACTGTCTATACCAATCCACCGTTCGGTTATGGAACCTCCAATGTAGAACGAAAAACGCCGTATACTATACGTAAATTTGTGTACGTGCTACGAAAAAATCGAGGATTTTCGAAGAAAAAATCATGATGAGGACTATCAGAACTTTCCTCTCTCACTAACGTTTGGAGTTTCTTTTTCCCTTGTATGGATTGGATGCGCGAAAACGAAGATTCTTGAGAAGTTATAATATATTATTAGAAATACAACGCTGAGAAACGGTGCGATGATTAGCGATTTTTACATTTTTGTTTCAGTGCCCATGATAAAAAAGTGAGTATAGAAAATTATGGAATGAGTATAGTAGTATAAAAAAGTATACTATGACCAATGTATTGAGACAGTATGGGTTTCTCCTATACTCATTAATGTTTTTTGTTCCAAATGAGCGACTCGAGTATTAGAATAACGATGGATATTAAATATTTATAATAGTATATATATGATATAATAGTATTTACTAATTATAATCGAAAATGTATGGATATTATACCTGGGTAGAAATTAGAGTTAATTTGACGTCACTTTTTGACTTTACACGTTAATTTGATATGAAGAGTCAAAAAATTGACTCTTATTTCTACCTGGCTAAAGACTATAGAATTTAAGAAATCGTGATATATTAGTAACGTAAATTATATATTACAAAAAAAATATTGAATAATTAAGTGTAAGAAAAATTATATAATTGCAGTAATTTACTTGAATATTTATTTATTTATTTATTTATTTATTTAAGTTTACGCCCTTGACATTTCATCTTTTGGGCTACATTATACAAGTTATTACAATTATAAGTTACTTAATAATATGTATATAATTATATATGTAAAGAACAATTTTTGACGAGATAAACATGTGGTAGTAGACAGCCGTTGATGACTTTTTTATGACGATCTACAGTTGTGGCAGAGTGTCATATAAATGACGATCCACAGTTGTAGCAGAGTGACACACAGACTTCCACGTTGATCCACGACCAGATGATCATCATTATTGGTGTTTCGAGAACACTGTGCAGATTCTTGAAAACGATTCTTTATTTTACATCGCTCTGAGTTGTTTCGATGACAACTTTTTCGATGAAAATTACTGTGTAGACTCTGCACATAGCTAACAGTAATTTTTGTTTTGCCGTAGTCCGGGATCGAACTCGAGACGTTTGGGTGGAGAGTTAAGAGCGCTATCCACTACTCCAAACGAGCCGGCTTAAACTAAATTATTGATTATTAATATTAATATTATAATTCGATAGTTGATTTTTTTTTTGTTTGTTATTTGACAATTAGTTTAAATTCTGTTTATCTTAAAAGATTTTTGTTTTCATTTTATTCAATCATTTGAAGCATCATAATTGAAAATTAACCTACACGGAGAGAAATCCGCAGCAAACACTGCTGTAGAGTATAAAACAAATTTTACTGTAGTCTACTGGAAATTGAGAAGTTGCGTGGGAAGGCCACCAGGATCGACTAGAATATCCTACTACACTACAGTTACATCAAAATAAAAATGTAACGTGTTCATTAATTTTTAAAAAATAAACCATTTTATAATTTTTATGTGTTTCACTGCATTTTTATTTGAATTCACTGAAAAAAAAAGTTCTACCAGATAGAACTTTCGTTCTAGGACATTTTTAGATTTGAAAGAAGGAATAAAGTTCTTGTTATGAATAGAAAACTTCTTGTTAGAAGACAAAAAAATTCGTGAAACATGACAGATTTAGATTTGAACCTAAAATAGATTTGAAAAAAGAAAAATTATCCTTGTAAATGCTAAAAAGGTCTTGAATTGAGACGCATACTTCTTTAAGAAAATCTTTTTGTTCTCACTTCATGAACAACAGTTCTAAATTTTAAAACAAGGCTTCTTGGAAATAATCTAAAATGGCCTTGAATTGAGACGCATACTTTTAAAAAAAAATATTTTTGTTCTCATTTCAAGAACAACAGTTCTAAATTTTAGAACAAGGCTTCTTGGAGATAATCAAGTTCTGTCTTGAATTGAGAACAAAAAGATTTCTATCAAGTCAAAATTAGATTCAATTCAAGAAGTAAATTACTACTGATTTAAATAAATAAAAAAATTATTTATTTAACATTACTTTTGTTAATTACCAGAAGTACAGTGCAACTTTACATTGTAAACCATCTTTTTTTTTCCTAAACTAATTACCTATGAGGTGAACCGAACCCTTGACCGACGCAAACCACGATATCTTAGACCTAACGACTTTCCCACCGAGCCACGAGCGCATGTACATGACGGGACGAAAATTTCTGTTCTCGTAAAGCACGACATTTAAGAAGAAATATTACGTCATATTCAAAATAAAGTTAATGTTGTTAACAAGTCAAAAGGAAAATGTTTTTCTCATATTTTTTTTTTACATATATCATAAGACAACTTGTCAGACATAATAAAATATTTTTTTTTGATGTTTGTATTACTCTAATAATAATATGATAATAATATAAAAAATGAATACCGACTAAAGATTAGTTTTCTATTAAATTTTTTTTATATTAATTTTTTTTTATATCATTTAGTTTTATATTTTTCGTAAGTATTTATTATCAAACTTGATTTCTTTTAATTGGAATATGATTTGATTTTTCTTCTTAAATGTCGTGCATTATGAACAGAAATTTTCGTCCCATCATGTACATGCGCTCGTGGCTCGGTGGAAAAGTCGTTAGGTTTGAGATATCGTAGTTTGCGTTGGTCAAGGGTTCGGTTCCCCTCATAGGTAATTAGTTTAGGAAAACAAAAAACATGGTTTACAATGTAAAGTTGCACTGTACTTCTGGTAATTAACAAAAGTAATGTTAAATAAATAATTTTTTTATTTATTTAAATCAGTAGTAATTTACTTCTTGAATTGAATCTAATTTTAACTTGATAGAAATCTTTTTGTTCTCAATTCAAGACAGAACTTGATTATTTTCAAGAAGTTTTGTTCTAAAATTGAGAACTGTTGTGCATGAAGTGAGAACAAAAAGATGTTTTTAAAGAAGTATGCGTCGCAATTCAAGACCTTTTTAGCATTTATTTCAAGAAGTTTTATTATCATTACAAGGATAATTTTTCTTTTTTCAAATCTATTTTAGGTTCATTTCAAATCTAAGTCTCTCATGTTTCAAGAATTTTTTTGTCTTTTAACGAGAAGTTTTTTATTCATAACAAGAACTTTTTTTCTTCTTTCAAATCTAAAAATTTTCTAGAACGAAAATTCTATTTTCAAGAAGTTTTGTTATCAAATATAGAATTTTTTTTTACAGTTTCATGAATAAAATAAAAACAATAAACTTTTTTAGAAGAGGTTAGGAACACACATAATTTCCAATAAATATTCGTGTCATCTGGCTGGAAAACCTGCTGTACACTACAGTTATTTCTGGCGTAAAGTATACCATTAACTCAAGACTTTCAAAAATTCCGGTAGACTACAGTAACAAATTTAAATGAAACATAATAATAACCATTATAATAAGTGAGAATTAGTCGCTGAAATGACGTCGGCCATGATTTTAACGATACCTCTACAGTAATATATGCTGCGGATTTCTCTCCGTGTACTTTTTTTTATTCTTTATCCCTGGTAGAAATTATTTTTAGAATCTGTCTAGAAACTAGATATTTGTGATAGTTCCAATCCATTTTCTAGCCAGTTTCTGGGGTAAGAACTAGGCATTTTTCTGGCTAGTTGAAACAGTTGTATTGACATTTTATTCCTAGTTTAGCTAACTAAAAAATATCTATTAATTAGACAGTTTATATCTAGTTTCGCTAGATACTATAAACTTTTTATATTTTTTTTTTTTTTTGTACAAATGGCCGTAAACAGGATTGAACCCCTATCTACCTATCTACCCATCTATACCTAAATCCTAAAAGCGAGTATTTTACCCCTAAGCCAACGCGCGTTAATGTGATGATTAGAAAATTTTCGTCCTTATTAAGAAAGACCCTCAATACATACAAAAAAATACGTATTTTCATGAATAAATTAAATAAATCAAAATATAAATCTATATAAAAAATAAAAAAAAAATTCATGAATATTTTTTTTTTTTTTTTAAACCAAGTATTAAGGCATGTCCAACGCTGGTTTTAGAGTGTTGTGGAGGGGAGAATGTCCTATCTATTTTACATTATAAGAAATGCAATGCCAACCCCAAAAAAAAAATTTTTTTTTTCTTTAATCGATCATAAAATGTTATTTTTACCATATTTGACCTTATGTCATAATAAAAAAATGTTTATTGACTTATTTTATTTAAATTTATTTATATAAAATATCATTTATTATAAATTAAAAATTATGTTGAAATTTAATGTTGGCCAACTTGAATATATAGTGAGACTGGCAGAAGAGATCACGACAATTACGAGCCTGTGTGACCATACATGCAAATTCTTCTGTCAGTTTTACTCTATGTTTGAACTATGCCGACAATAATACGTCAAATTCCTATTTTTCGCGTCTATTTTTATTTATTAAAAAAAACCCACCGACAAAACTTTTTTCTTATACGGCTAAAAATTTTCGTCTTTTTTCAGTTTATAATATATCAGTTTTTCGAAATAGTCTCTGTATTTTTTCATATAGTTTCTAACCAGGTTTATGTGAAGTGTACTCGACTGGCCATAAGAGCCTATGTATAACCTCCTTGAAAAATGTCAACTTTATTAATTAATTAAAAAAAAGCCACCGACAAAAAAATTAGGGATTGTGTATTATTACATAAATAATCTACTGTCAAAATTTCAAAAACTTCTCTGTATTTTCGTTCCGCGTTGGACATGCCTTAAACGAAAAATGATATCGTGACTGTTTAATTGGACTCTCTTTTAGTTGTGCATGAATCAATAATACTTTTAATTAATAATATTCTAATTTTATTGTCTACAAAATACACTCCTAATGTCTTTTTTTTAATGAATACTTGGTTTAAAAAAAAAAAAAAAAAATATTAATAAATTTTGTTTTTATTTTTTATATAGATTCATATTTTGATTCATTGAAGTTATTTATAAAAATATGTAGTTTTTTGAGTGTGGTGGAGATCTTTTTCTAACCTCCATGTTAAGTTGTACAAAAATAAATCAGATTAAAAATCTTGACCAGATAAGAGACATGTTCTAAATAATATTTCACAGTTTTTCAGTATATTCAATAAAACGATCGTATTATTATTATTATTATTGTTTATTATAACATTAATAAACTTTTTTAATAACGCGAGTGTTTATAAATGTTCATATGTGCATAAATGTATGTATCAATAAAAATATAATTGTTCGGTTTGACGCAGAGCGCTGGTGTCTTCTTAAATCCTAGATCGAATATCTCTATTTTTTTTCCTTTTTACTGGATATTAAAAACAAGTTTAGTTATTTGATAACAGGTAGCACTTTTGCCAGCAACAAATTAGTTTTAGAAACTAATTTCTGCCTGTTTTTTACCTAGCTTTCCTAGTCAATATTTTGTCGATATAGTAAAAATAGGTTGTACGCACCTATTTGAAGTCTAGTTTTGTTGGATAGAGAGCCAGCAAAACTAGCTATGAACTAGTTTCAAATCAGCAGAACTGGAAAGATTTCTACCAGGGATTTTATATTAATATAAAAAAAGATTTTTTTTTTTTTTTATAATGTTAATGGACTCATATTTACTTATCTTACTAGCAATCATTTGTATTTTCAGCAGGAATAAGAATAATTTTTGTTTTGATAACACAAGCAGGTTGACTTGAGCCAATTTTTTTTAGCGGCATTATGATATTTTCTAAAATTTGACGTTTGTTATTTTGAGGACTTAAACTTAACAAAACTCTTTTTAATTTGTAATGTGAACTCTTTCAATATGTTTCAAATATGTATAAATATAAGAAAAACTTTGAGAACAATTTTTTATGGATATTCACCAGATTTGAAAGGTTTTTTCTGGCATAATTTAATATGGTCTAACATTTTTTTCCGGTTTTCTGAAAAGCATGATTGCACTTTACAAATTAGGCTTTGATACATTTCAAATATCGAACTTGAGTGTTTTGAAAGTCAACAAGTAATAAGGATTTCAATTTACCAATCACACAATATCTTAATCAAATATAAAATTGCTAACCTTAATGTTGGTTTGAGCTTCAAAATTCTAATTTACTTTTCTCAAATAGCTGAATTTATATGATTAAAGCAATAATAACCCAAGTAGATATAAGAGTCAATTTTTTGATTTCTCATATCGAATTAACGTGTGAAGTCAAAAAGGAATCTCAAATTGACTCTAATTTCTAATTGAGAATAAAATAAATTAATTATGTTCACAACTATATCATGAATATAAATCAAAATATATAGTTATAATTTAACATAATCTATAGACACTTTATGATATTGCTACATGAAAACTAGATCATAAGAAATACAATAAACATATAAAACTGAAAAATATAAACTAAATTTGAAATATATCGAAATTTTTTTTTTGCAATGTTAATATATATATCCAAATTAAAAAAATTTGGATGTATTTCAAATTTAGTTTATATTTTTTGAGAATATAAAATAAATTTACTTTTTGTACAGATAGAGATTACATATAAATTACATGTAAAATAAATAGTGATGCCGCGATATGAGGATACGGTACGATATGGAGGTGACGATATCCGATACGATATGGGGTTCCATATTGTATTGTTATTCCATATAGCAGTAAAAAATTCCTGGGTCACATCGTCATCAAAAAACCAAAATGGCAAGTTTTTCATTGTTATAAATTTTACTAATAACAATTTGAAACCCTCTTGCGTAAGCGTCTGTAAAAATTATCAAAAAACAACAAATTAATAATTTAAAAAAATATAAAAATCCGATGAAAAAAAGAAAAAATTTCTAAAATAAATAAATACTGCATTCATATATTTTTTAATTTTAGTTATGATTATTTTTTTCTTATGCAACAGGCTAATACTACGAAGCTTTGCACAAAAGGGAGACGGCGTTCCCCGTCTGTAGTGTTGCCCGGTGCTTTATAAAATATAATCATTCGATAGACAATCGTTCGATAGAAATATTTGATGTCTCCCATGTGACGTAGTCAGTGAGGTGTTTTAGCCATGTATATATGTGTGGGTATGAGAGAACCCTCACTACTTCTTGTTGCTTGAGACTCCGCTCTCTTTGCTTCTAGTCCGGCCACCAAGCCAAACGGTGCGTCCGAACTATATTTATAAAGTTGTATTGGTGATGTGGCTATGCCACCTCACAACCAGTAATATTATATATTGTGTCTTGTTTAATTATCATATTAAATAGTATACTTGTTAAATAAATTGTTTTATTATTTTTAATATTAAATATAAATTTTGTGTCTTTGTATAAAATTATTGTTTGAAATCAAATTAAATGTAGAATAGTAAAGTGAGGCAACCTACACTTCACATCATACATAAATAAAAAAAAAAACTATTGAAATTGAGTTTTATTTTTCAATTCTCCTCCATTTTAATTTGATAATTTATAATTATTTGTTGTAATATTTAATATCTAGGTGAAATTTTTTTTCATTAATTATAAAATTATTGCAAAATTTAATTAATTATTTATTGAAGGGCTTGTTACTGAATATTACAAATCATCGAATCAATGAATAGTTGAAAAAAAGAAAATAATAATTTTAAATATTTATTATTTTAGTTATGATTATTTTTTTCCTACGCAACGGGCTACGACTACGAAACTCGGCACAAAAAAAAAGATGGCGTTCTCCGTTTGTAGTGTTGCCTGGGGCAATTGCCGAGTTCGTTCCCGCTTCCCCGAAATGCCCGGATTAATTTTGGAGGGCGGGGCACGTTCACCCGAGTTCGTTCCTAAAAAAAAATCTGAGTTCGTTCCAATCGTTTCCCCTACCGTGTCCCCTCGACTTTGCCAGTTCGCTTTTTTCCAAAGACCGAAGTCAACCGAGTCTAGCCGGTGCAGCACGATTTGTAATTCCACCAACCATCGATCAAGCATGCCTGAATCTAACCGAGTCTACCCGGTGTAGCACGACTTTTAGTATTATTAAGATATTATTGATTAATATCTAATATTAATACTTCATTAATTGACTTATTAATTACAATACCGAATTAATTATTAGTTTATTAATTAATTATTTAATTTTAATTGAGATTACTATTTAATATAAAGTTTGACTTTTATATATTGACATATATATCAAATTTATTTTCTATACGGTTATTTATTTTATAAGCAAAAAGTTACTAATTATGAGCAGAGTTGGAGTTGTTTGTTATTTAGCTGTTATAACATGGTGAAATATAGTTAAAAAAAAAGACGATCTGAACCTCGTACATGGAAAAAATGGCCTCAAAAAATGGCCTTATTTTTTTTGACCTCTTAAAAATGGCCCTTTAAATTGGCCTTATTTTTTTTGGCCTCTCAAAAATGGCCTCAAAAAATGGCCAAAAACATATTTTTTGAGGCCATTTTTAAGAGGCCAAAAAAAAAAAGGCCATTTTTTCCATGTACGAGGTTCAGATCGTCTTTTTTTTGAACTATATTTCACCATGTTGCCATGGTATTTACGGCAAGCTGAAATAACAGACGAACTTCCCGGCTCTAATTATGAGCCTGCGAAGTAATTTAGTTCTATTATTGATGATAATAATAGTGATTCTGGTAATTCAGCAAGAAATTGTATATTACTCGTCAATTTTGTTGAATCGATCTGACAGCTGTTAAACTATATACAGCTGATTATTCATACATAATGGTATATCTTTTCTCATTACATTATTATTTTACAGTATTATTTTCTCATTATATATAAGCACACTCGAATAATAAAACAGCTTCTTGTTTGACAACACTGTCAACAAATCCAAATACTTTTGGTGTATTTTCAAACTAAAGATTGTACTAGTAAATGGTTGATATTTTTTTTCTATTTGAATTTTACATTTTTCATCTGCGACTTAATTATCATAATTATTATTCCAATAAAAATTATCTTGTACATCAATTGTTTATTAAAAATAATTTATTTATTTTATTTTTCTATTTAAATAACTTGTTGATATTTTCTAATGTCAGTTCACTTTCTTCTCTTCTTTTATGTTTAAAAATTTTAGTTAATCAACTTTTCCTTTTTTCTTCTCACTTTTCTTACTATAAGATTTTGTCATAAGAAATACCAAATGGTGAGCCAATAAACTTTTTAACAAATTCATTATTTTAAACACAGGAATTTGTATGATGATCACAACTTGATGATCACAATTCAAAGAAAATTGAGCAAGTTCATTGACAATTTTTTTTATCAACTTTTACTTGTAATTTTCGTTGAACTTTTTCACTAATTGCTTAAATAAATGGTGTTGATTGTATTGCATTTTTATTATCAATAAATGGTCCAAGTTGTACTTCATTTTTATTCTTGATCAACGGCAATATTTGTCTTTCGTTTTTATGTTCAATATAAATCAGTGCTTCTTCATTATGTCTGGAACATCTTTTATCATTTTTTTTTTATTTAATTTAAATACATCAAACTAAATCATTTGCAGGTCTTATATCTCTGAGGATCTGGAAAAAAAAATTATATTTTTAATTTTTAAATAGAGAGAAATATAATGGAATTGATTATTATTACTTATATTTACTCTCGCAAATAATGATTAATTAATATCTAGAAGACATGTATATATTTATTTTACATACCCGTAAAATAATTGTTGGAGGTAATTGTTTTGGATCACAAACAAGAACAAGTTTTCAATAATTTAATTAATAAAATGAATGTTACAGCTTCTGATAATTGTCCAGCTTGATCAACAATACAAAATGGCATTTTAATAACGATTTTTCTACCAAGTATTTCCATTCTGTATGAATAACATAATGACAATAGTGATGCTATACCACGAACCCTTTCAAAAATATCTTCTTTACATTTTAATTCTTTTTTTCTTGATAAATAATTTTTATTGTTTATTAAAAATGATTTATTTATTTAACTATTTTTTTCCCCTTTTTAATATTTGTCGATATTTTTTAAAGTCATTTCACTGTCTTCTATTTCTTTCAGAATCAAAATTTTGTGGTCGTTGCATTTATATATGGTATTGACACTGGTTAATTAAAAAAAATGATAGGTACCTGTATTTTTTTCTAATAGAAAATAAAAGGAAATGGATTACGTGGAAAGTGTTTTCTTAGCTACTATTTTTCCTTGGGATTTTTATTTATTTAAAAAATAAAATGCATGTAATTTTATTTATTAAATAAATTAAAATGTCCAAGGAAAAGCAGTAGCTAAGAAAAAGATGTAGCTAAGAAATTAATGTTGCCAAAAAATTATGTTTTAAGAAATTAATGTTGCTTTAATTTTAAATAACTAATTTTTTAAATAAATAAAATCCCAAAAATAGGTTAAGAAAAGATGGAGCCAAGGAATTACAGTTGCCAAAGAAATTCTTTTTTAGCAACATTAATTCCTAGCTACATCTTTCCTTAACTGCTATACTTTTGAATTTTATTTATTTAATAAATTAATTACATGTATTTATCGAATAAAAAAAATTGTAGCACGAAGGTTCCACGTTTATTCGTAGAAGGCGCTGGGAACGCAATGTAAGATACCTCGATGTATGAAACCGATGATGTAAGATACGGTATCTTACATGGTATCTTACACATGTAAGATACCGAGGTATCTTACCTACCCAACTCTGGTGTGTTGTCAATCATGTTGACATATCTGGTGGAGCCCTGAATATAGTCACGGTTATGACGTTATTTGTCACCGTTCGATTAGTACGGTCGACTTTCCTGCGTAGATATTTTTTTTGGCGCGCGGATTTGCTTGTATACGCATCCGTAAGCACGGTTATGTCGATGCTTCTGTCAAAGATAGATGTTGGTGGTACATCACGCATGGCTTGAGCGAACGATTCCGTTTGTTTTCAAATTTTGTCTTAATTTAATGAATTAAGGCATAATTAATGAATTATGAGTGCCTTGAACATCACAGATTTATTAACTGAGTGGAAACTGAATAAATATTCTGCACAATTAATTGGTAAGTTAATTCAATTTCTATAAACCTAACTTTATTTTTTTGCGTTTGATTCCTTTGTTCTATATTTTATTCCAATTTTTTTTTTTTTTTTTTTTTCTGTTCATAAATTTTTATTCAATGAATTAGTTAATTACGTTATTAAATAGGTTATTATTCTTTTTATTGTCAAAAATTTTTAGATGCTGGAATTGACAGCGAATTTCTACTAACAGAAACAAGACAAGATGACATACAATCTATAATTAAAGATGAAACAGATCAAGCATTTTGTTGGAAAAGATGGGTGGAATTTTTTCATGACGTAAGTGCTAATTTATATTTTGATTCAACAGCATCATTAAAAAAATAATGGGATTTTTATTATTTATTCTTTATAATTTTTAATGAAACACATTAAGTATTGTAAATTTTTTTACTATAGTTAATTTTAATTCTTTTTCTTTAACAGAAGTTAAATTTAGCTTAACAAAACGTTGAAGAAAAAAACTCTTTGATTATTTTGATTCACCAAATGGCTTGTCAACAATATCAATATAATTTATTTATTTATTTTTGTGTTATAAATTATTTATTGTTCTTTTTTTTTAAAAAAAAAAATAACAAATGCATTACATAATTTTAATTTTTCTCAAGATTATGAAAGAAATGCTAGATGAAACTTTGAAGTTATTTTATAAGGTTCAATCGAAAAATTTTCTTTTTTCTTATTTCACAGAAAATTCGCATTGAAGAGGATCCCAACGAAAATATGTCAAATTTGAATATGTCAAATTCAATCATAAAAATTTTTGAAGATAACAAGTCTTTTTTATTTATTTTCAGATCCTCAATTAAGTGAAAGTCTTGCTTGGCTGAATAAAAATAAACAAGGAGGCGAAATTAACGATATAACAATCCATTGGGTTAGAACAGAAGAATGGAGCAAAAAGTGGATGTTAATAAATAAAAATAAAACTGTTGACCTGCTTTATAAAGATTGGCCAATTATTATGAATGCAAAATATAGTCCTCACCTCATTCTACATGATTTTGACCATATGTACCCCGCGATGGTATGATGGACATTAATTTCGAACCATTTTTTCAATATATTCATGAAAATTTTCCATGCAAATCACACAGCAAAGAATGGAAAGAAATTCTCGATTTATGTGAAATTTTTACTTCAACTGAAGGTGGTAAAATCGTGTGTCAATTGATTCACCTTACTTATTTATTTCCTCTACGAGGGAATGGTAAAGTTGAAGTACATTCCAATGATAAGAGAATAAGCATTGTGAACAGTACCAGTAGTATCGTTTGTCATGCAAAAGTATGTATAATTTGATTCATCAGAATTAATGATATTATTTCATTTGATTCATTATTACTATCATTTTTTTCCATAAACAGACTGTAGCAGATATAGAGGGAATTCGAAAGAAAAAAATTGCTGAAGCTGGTCGTGCAAAACCCCAACCATACATAGTTGCTATCATTGGCAGCAATTTAAGTGAAGCTACAGAATTTGTTGTTTCTATGGATAAGTATACTTATCCAATGGAGTCAGCGAAAGAGGCTGTTGACTTTTGCTTCAAGCTCTATCATGCTCTGTCGATAGACTATCCTCCAGCAGCAAGTCATGTATGGCGTATGATTGAGATTGGGGTTTACAAATTTAAAAACTCAAGTTTTAAAGAAATTTCATACCTTCAATCAACATTTGAGCAACTGGAGGATGAATTTGGAGTTGGAAGAGCTACGTCTCCCTAAATTTTTAATGAAGAGAAATATTTCTTTTTTAAATTTATTCAATTCATTTAACTTAATTAATTCGGTAGTTAAATGATTGCTGCCGCATTGAAATTTATAAACCAAATTAATTTATAAAAATTTTTCTTAAGATTATAATCGTCTGTATTAAATATATTTAAACGAAATTTCTATTTTCAATATTTAAAGAAAAAAAAATAAAAAAGACGAAATGATGAAAATATACAATAAATACGAAAAAAACTATTGATATTATTTGTTTCCTTGCCAACAATATTTTATGTTTGGATAATTTTTTTTTTGTCAATGAATTTATTTTCATTTTTACGATCAATTATTATTACAATTAATATTTGATTGATTAAAAAATAATAATAGCAATAATGATTGATGAATAATAAATAAAAATAATTAAATTAAATTAGCTATATAGTCAAGAAAAATAATTAATTTAATTTAAAAATTTGTGAATTGTTTTCTTTTATTTTATTTTATAGATATTCATCTGATTCACGGACGATTACTCATTCTACTGTTAGGTATTTATATTTACTGTTGCACACTCAGTTATTAATTTTTTTAAGTAGTGAAGCAAGGCGGATCCTGGGACAGTTTGATATCAAACCCCCACTCCGGCCCAATTAAACCCCCACCAGGCTCCGATTAAATTCCCCCTCTATGTCAGCCATTTTGAGGTCGACCATTTTGTATATCGGTAACGTGGGGAGTTGGTATATCTGTATATTCAAAAGTCGGCCATTTTGAATGTTGGTAATTCAGTGATTACTATTATCTATATATATATATACACTGTGATTGGATGATATTTATTTATTATGGATATATTTATTAATAATAATTGAAACAATGACTAAAAATATAAATTTATGATGGATATATTTATTAATAATAAAAAAAAACAATGACTGAAAAATTATAAATTTAATATCAAATATTTATTCAATTTTGCATGATTCATTCGAGTATTGTACAATCATTATGCCAATTATTATTATTATTATCATCATCATTAACAGAAATTATTTCTTCTATAAATACAACATCATCATCATCCTTTTTTAAACAATTTGCAATCTCCATTTGACTGTTATATATATTGTCGAATTCTTGCTCTCCAGTTCTCTTGATGATGTTTCTCTCTTGCTCCTATGCTTCTTATTCCCCTGCTGATGGTCTGAGGGCTATATTGTTTAGATGAACAAATAAGTAAATATTATTTTTTTTTTTTAATGGAATATATATATATGAAAAGTTTAAATATACTTACAAGAATCAATAATCGGCATTCCTCCAAATAAATCAAAAATTTCATAGTATCTGAAAATGTAAGAATAAACACTATAAAATCAAGTAATTGATATAAATGGAATAATTATGTGTGTATATATATATATATATGTATATATTACCATCTAGAGTCACATCATACTGCAACTCATCAAGTGCCACTGGTGAATCGTCTTCTTCTGGGAAAATGGAGCCATCATTCCAGTAATCTGTAATACAATGAATAAAAATTATATTTTATAAAAACCAAATAAAAAATTATGAACATTCGAATTATACCTGGCAAAATAGTTGAGATTGGAGTTCTATTATTTTCTATACATTTTGTATGAATATTGAAACCACCTGTGGATAAAAAATTTATGCAGTTTATTATTATTATTATAGACATGTTTAATGGTTTAGAGAAAATCTTTGAATTTAAATATAAAAAGTAATTACATTACAATAATTATTCATTAGTCTTGATGAATACATTAAACTATGTATTGATAAAAGATTATATTCAATCTGAGAAACGATATTTATTAAAACAAATATAATGATTAAATATAATTATGCATAAAAAATCGAATATTACCATTTTTAAATTATCCTCTCGCATGTGTAAATCATATGAAACTCCAGAACGCTCATCCTCTCGATACTCTCCCTCAATAACAATCAGTGGTGCAATTTGGGTGGAAAGTCGATCCAACTAAAAATCAAAAAAATTAATAAATTAACAAATTGAAAATACATTAATAAATAAATTAAACACATGGAATGATAAATTTATAAATACTAATAAATAATTTAAAATGTTGATATATCACTTACCTCATTGTTATAAAATTCGTGAATCATCTTGTCCAAGTTTTTCTGCAGCTCCTGGTTCACAGTTTTCAGCAAGTCCCAAACTGATTTGATATTTTCGCAGTTGTACTTGGCTTATATATCCTAAAATAAGGGCTTAGGTGGGGATCATTAGGATGATGATGGAAATAGGAAGTTTGTTTTTCATGGAAAGCATTTTTCAAAATGACTTATAATTCTGGAAATTAGATATGTAAGACTGTTTACTATGCGAGGTTTGTTGACGTAAACAAGAGATAAAACGTTTGCAATGATCCATTCTCATTATACCTGGAGGAGCTTGTTGGAATTATGTGTCACTAGCCAACATACAAAATATCTATTTCCTATGTTGTCATGTAATGTTTCATGCAAAATTGTACATCTACACACACACATACAGTCACATGCTAAGATGATGCTTTGAGAATCTCTCGTCCTAAACAAATAAAAAGTTTTTCTCTTACATACTATAATATCTTTACAATACTTTTATTTTCCTGTAAATAAACAATGTTAAAATTTTCTCAATATTTTTATCTCGTTATGCTTGAATAATTGAAGGCCAAATTTACAAGATGAAACTTGTTTAGAATTACTCACCACTGCCGCACATAAAAACTGTCAAGTAAACAAATGATGAAATTTTCCAATAGCTTTTATTTATTTTTTTTTTTTTAAATTCTATCACCGTGAATAATCAAGACAATGTAAAATGATAAAAGTTGTAAATAATATTGACTATTATTCACAAAAATACATCTTGAAGGGAAGCAAAAATGTTTTATTTATTTTTCCGATAAATATTTTCAAGACAAAATTTCTATGAAAAATGTCACACACTTTTTGAAAATGAAATAATTTCACCCCCATCGTACGTATATAAGGACTCTCAAAGCAATTAAATATATCAGTATCTTCTGAACCTCACAGCCGGAGTTTATATTTTTTTTATTTTCTGCTACTTAATACAGTATTTTTATACTTTAAAAATATGGCTGAATCAATGATAATATTCGCAAATATGCCAATGAAAAGTCATAAAGAGCAGCGTGCTTTTTATGATAATATGTTTATTAACTTATCGCAGAATAGTGTCAACAGAGATACAATTTGTGAATCAATCGATGATTTATCGTGTCGAATTGTTGAATATAATGACATTATGAAGAATGAAAATTTGGAGTATAACGAGCGGAAAAAATTTTCAACTTCTCTAATATACGCAAAGCGGGCATTGTTAAAAATTGAAAAATTACTAATTAAAGTTGGTTCCGGTTTAAACGATGATAGTGACAATGAGAATGTTAATAATAATGATAGTGAAAGTGAAAATATTAGTGCTAGAGTGAGATGGCAAGAAGTTTCAAGTTTATTCGATTCAAATATGCGCACATGCGCAGTAATCAATTTGCGACATGTTGATGTCCAGACTTTTTGTAATGATGTTAAAACATTGCTCATAGCAAAATTAAATTTGGCAATGGAAAGTACAAATTCTTATAAAGTTGATTGTGCTTTATCATGCAAATTTAAAATTTCCAAACAAGACAATGAGACAATTGATACAAAATATCTTCATACCGGAAACATGATAATATTACCATCAACAGATATGGAAGAATTGTTTACAGCAAAATTCAATGAATTAAATGCGCGAAAAGATGATATTGAAATGCAAGGCTCAGGTTGGACGCTTCATGAAATAAATAACATGGAAATTCAAATCAATGTATACAAACCACTTAAGGGTGGTAATTCATTTGTAGAATTACCGAAATGGCTCAAAGTGAAACATGCAATAATAAACGTAAAAAACGATGATGAATACTGTTTTCTGTGGTCAATTTTAGCAGCCATGTATAATTTTAAAGATCACCCTGAGCGTATGAGCAAGTACAAGCCACCTAACAATGGTAAAGATCCATTTAAAAATATTTTATTATATCAACAATTTGATTTTCCAATGTCATTACAGGATATTAAAAAATTTGAAAAAGTAAACGATTTATCGATATCAGTATATGGCATCGAATATAATAAAAATGGAAATAATAAAATAATAGAAAAAAATGGTAAAAAACAAAAAATAATTGTGCCATATCACTTGAGTGAATATACACCAATCGAGCCAACAAAAAATTTAAATTTCAATAAAGTTTATGTAAAAAAAACAATTCATCTTTTAATGCAACAAAAAAATGACGAAATAGAAGAAGAAGAAGAAGAAGAAGAAGAAGAAAAGGAAGAAGATGATAATGATGATGAATACATTCCAGATGAATATCATTATACTTGGATTCATAATATGTCAATGTTGCTGTCATCACAATTGTCAAAACACAAAAGTAAAAAATTATTTTGTGATCGTTGCTTGTGCAGTTTTCAAGTTGAATCATCTTATTTGAATCATAAACTTGCATGTTTTAACGTCAATAAGTCGCGTATCGAACTGCCTATAAAACAAAATAATATTTTAAAATTTAAAAATTATAAATATCAGTTAAGAGTGCCGTTTGTTGTTTACATGGACATAGAGTGTTTGCTTAAAAAAGTGGAAGAGAATGAAGATAGTGTGCAAAGAAAAAGTGTTGATGTGCAAAGTCATATACCATTCAGTATAGGCTATTATTTAAAGTGTGACTATGATGACTCTTTATCAAAACATAAAATATATCGTGCTAATGATTGTATTGAGTGGTTCATTAATGAGCTATATGAAATATCAAAAAATGTTGATGCTATACTCAGTGTAAATAATCCAATGATTATTTCTCCACAAGAACAAGCTGAGTTTGATAGAGCACAGTTTTGTTATATTTGTAAAAAAATTCACGGAAAAGACCCTAAAGTTAAAGATCATCATCATTTCTTAAATCGCTACAGGGTCCGGCACACAACAGCTGTAATATAAATTATCAAGAGTCGTGTATTATAAATGTAGTGTCGCATAATATGTCAGGTTATGATTCTCATTTTATTTTAAAACAATTAGCAACTCAGTTTCCAGGTCGTATGACATTATTACCAGTAAATAAAGAAAAATATATCTCATTTACAAAGTATGTCAAAGGTACACGCGTGCAGCTTCGTTTTATTGATTCATTTAGATTTATGCCTTCAAGTATTGAAAAATTAGCCACATATTTAACAAATGATGAAAAATATATAACTCAAAAATATTACACTGATAAAAATAAATTCAGTCTCGTGAATAAAAAAGGAATTTTTCCATATGATTTTGTTGATTGTTTTGAGAAATTGAACCTTCCTACTTTACCAACGAAGGATCAATTTTTTTCAAAACTCTATGATGAACATATTAGTGATGCCGATTATGCTCACGCTTGCAATGTTTGGCATACTTTTTGATATAAAACACTTGAGAGTACTCAGATTTATATTTAAGAACTGATATTTTATTATTAAGTGATATATTTGAAAATTTTAGAGATAATTGTATGGAAACCTATAAGTGCTTGACCCACTCCATTTTATTACATGTCCATCATTGGCAATGCAGGCAATGCTAAAAATTACTGAAATTGAATTAGAGTTGCTGACTGATGTTGATAAAATGTTGTTTATTGAAAGCGGTATTCGGGGTGGCTTGGCACAATGTTCAAATCGTTGGGGTAAGGCAAATAATAAATATATGAAATCTGACTATGATCCAAATTTAGAAGATAATTATTTAATGTATTTTGATGTTAATAATCTATATGGGGCTTTAATGATGTCATATTTACCATATAAAGATTTTAGTTGGGTTGAAAATTTTAATTTAAATATTTTGAATGAAATTAGTGAAACATCAGAATGGGGTTATATTTTAGAAGTTGATATGGACTATCCAATCGAATTGCATGATGAGCATAAAGATCTGCCATTAGCTCCAATACATGATAAGCCACCATTGCCAACTTCAAAATGTAAAAAATTACTAACAACATTGTCACCAAAAAAAAAATATATTATTCACTATAGAAATTTGCAATTATACACCAGTCTAGGATTAAAAATTACGAATTTGTATAGAGTATTAAAATTCCGTCAAAAAGACTGGCTCAAAAAATATATTGATTTAAATACAGAATTGCGTAAAAAAGCAACAAATGAATTTTCAAAGAATTTCTATAAATTTTTAAATAATAGTGTATTTGGTAAATTAATGGAAGATGCTAGAAAGCATCGCGATGTACGAATCGTGACAAAATTGAAAGGTCGTTATGGCGCAGAAGCATTAATTGCGAAACCAAACTTTTCCGCATCTTACATAGTTGGTGATTTAGCAATAATTGAAATGCGTAGACTGAAAATTATATTAAATAAACCAATATATTTAGGCTTTAGTATATTAGATATTTCAAAAACATACATGTATAATTTTTATTATAACGAGATCACTGGGCGCGCTTTGCGCGCCTGTTTTTCTTATAAACATGAGAAGATAGTTTTTTAAAAAATATTATCACAATCATACTTTCTCTTGATGTCATTATTCATTGAGCTATTTTGTAAAAATAGTAAATCACATTTATGTTTCAATTATTTTCATTGTTATTTAGTAATAATTTAAAAAAAAAAAACAACACTTTGTTCACACGAATAAAAGACAATTTTTAAAAAAGATAGAGTTTAAACAAATTCGTACAGCCACTGTTGAAGCAAAACTCATTTCTTTATGACATTTTTGTGGATGTTTAGTTCGAATATTTTTTATTTTACTATTCAGTTTTTCATGGCTGAGTATTTTTGATAACTTAATCATTCACGTTACGAAAAGAGCAAACTATAATTATGTTTTCTTATGTCTTTTAAAAAACCCTTCTCATAATTTACCCATAATACTTTATTCTTGAGACTTGATCAATGTTCTCTTAACACACGCCTGATCGAAATTTGATTAATATTTGATCAAGATGCTTGATTAAGGATAACTCGATCAAGATTGGATCAAGGAACCCTTAACTCATCCTTATTAAGGCCAGCCTGATCAAAAATTGATCAAGGAAACCTCAACTTATCCTTAATAAGGGCAGCCCGATCAAGAATTGATCGAGAAAACCTTAACTTCTCTTTATTAAGGCCAGCCTGATCAAAGAACTTCTTCAAAAAAATTCCCTAGCTTAGATACATGAAAATCTTGTGAGACTAATAAATATTTTCCAATGAAATTTTAGTGAGATCATGACTAATATCAAGACAACACCAACATATTATTACCTTTAAAGTTTCGAATCCTCATTTTATTTGTTTCAATTTCTTTTTATTACATAATTCACCACAACTTCTAAACAAAGTGTGACATTACTCATTTTCAAGAATTATTTATAAGATGTGAAAGAAGAAATTATAAAAATAAACACCTATGCCATTAATCATATCAACATGACCAGTTCCTCCAATAAATTATAACAGTCATATATTTATCAATAGTTATACTGAAATAATCAGTTTTTTTACTCAAAGAGACATGTATATATGTATATATATATATTCTACTTTTTTGTCAAAATAGAATGATTACATTTTCAATTGTCAATAAAATTGTGAATAAAATGATTCCTTTTTTTTTTTTTTTGTTTCTAAATAGAATGTATGTGGATATTATATAGATACATACTTTTATTTTCTTGTACATAAGCCTATTAATTTTTCCATCATCATATTAATAAAGTTATATATAAATCAGTTCATTTATTATCAATAAAAACAGTTATTATAATTTAAAGACTATTTTTTGTTCAAGCGATCTGTCAAATCTTGATTTGAAAATATATAAACAAATAAATTTATTGATTACCTTAACGACGGGAAAAAAAAAAAAATGTGAGTGACTGAGAAAGAAAATTTGTTTATTTATTTCATTAACAACCGACAAAGACAGAATGACAAATGACATGAGAATGACAAAGAAAACCAAATAACCAATCAAATCTTAGGAAGATCGATGACAACTGTCCTTTTTATATAAGGATTATTTACGCAAAAATTTTTCTAATTTTGTCACTTTATATTATATGGATACAGATAGTTTTATTTTAGGTGTAAGACGTTATAATATTTATGAATATATGAAAAGAGATTGGGAAAAATTCGATACATCTGAGTATTCTCCTGCAAACCCTTGGGGCATCGGGCAGCATAATAAAAAAGTAGTTGGCTTGATGAAAGATGAAACAAATGGGGATATTTTATTAGAATTTATTGGTTTGCGAGCTAAAATGTATGCATATCGAGTTCAGCGAGATAAAAAGTCATATGGCTCACGTGCAAAAGGTGTAAAAGGTTCTGCTCTTCGAACAATAACTTTTGACGATTATAAAAATTGTCTTTTAAATAATGTCAATATTGATCGTATTCAACGGACGATACAATCGGAAAAACATGAAGTTAAAACCATAGAAATGCGAAAATTAGCTTTAAGTGCTGGTGATGATAAGCGACAACTTATTGAAGGCTCAACTGATACTCTACCGTGGGGTTACAAAGAAGTATTTGTTGATGAGCCAATGGAAATTGAATAAAAATGTTTACATTTATGTTTTTTAAATTTAGCAAAAGAGGGTGCTTGAGTAGCATAAATAAAACCTCATACTCAAGCAAGAGTAAAAGTCGCTATAATGTAAATATATACTTATATTACAGGGGTATGTTACTAGGGTATTATACTGTATTTTTTTTTTTTTTTTTTAAATAAAATGATAAATGTTTGTTGTGCATAAAAATACAAAAAAGTTATATAGATGGATATCATGTCGAGAAATAAATAAACAATTAAGTAAAAATTAAATAAACAAATACGCGAATGAATAAAAATTTAAGCTAGTATTATCTAGGGTTTATCTGGTAACTTGTAAATACACTTGTATGCAATAGTGTAAACACTGCTTTAATGGTAATATGTTTTAACTGTATAAATAAATAATTAAATAAATAAATAATCCAATAAAACAATAAATAAAATAAAATGAATAAATAAATAAATATAAAAATGTAGAAATCATAATAATTTCAATAAATATTAATGTAAATGTCTGCTATGTATAATACTAGTGTATTATACTACAATTCAAAAATAATATTATTACCACAGCCTGTAAAATGTATTATGTTTCAAAAAATGTGTAAATAAATAGAGTGAATAATTTTAAAATGCATTGTTTTTTATTTTATAAGTCTGCTTTATTTATCCATTGATTATGAGTATTATCGAAACCCAAGAATTTTACAAATAATTTATTACCACGTTTTTTTATTACTTTTTCAATCAAATAAATATTTGGATGTTTGACTGAATGTAATTCTTCCTCATAAAAACATCCTTGTATAGGGTTTTTTTGATAATCTTTTAACATGTATGTTACTGGATTGGTATTGTTGATTTTTACAATTTTAAATATTTCATTAGTATAATTTGGTATATATCCTTTTTCAAAAACATGCTTATATTTTGATATTCGAACAAAATCATTTATTTTAAATTTTGCAATATGTTGGTAGTCGGCATATAAACTATCATAACGTTGTTTTAACTTGCCAGCATGATTTGGAGTCACGTCAGCAGGCTTCATGCCAATTGTTCGATGTTTTCTCTTGTTATATTCCTCTAGAAGAGATGGTAGTATTTTTTCCCACTTGTATGTGCCTTGAAAACTAAATTTCATCCACATTATACGTTTTAATGTGCGATTAAAACGCTCACAAATGGATGCTTTCAAGTGTGTGAATGTAGAATACATGTGTATTTTATATTTTTTCAACAATTCATTGAATTTTGAATTTTTAAATTCTTTTCCATCATCTACATGCAAATTTTTTGGAATGCGGTCAAGTTTTAAGATGCTTTCAAATGCTTTTGTAACTTCGATTGCACTTTTATTTTTCACAGCTACAGCCCATGCAAATTTTGAAAAGTTGTCAATTACAGTCAATATGTATTTATAGCCATTATTTTCAGCAGCATATGGAATCATTTCCACAAGATCAGCTTGCCAGGTCTCATCAATGTCACGAATGTCAACATGTCTTCTTGAAAAATTTTTTCGCGCAGGCGCATGAAGCTCTTTAACAATATCCCATTTATACTTTGCCATGTTACATCAACTGATGATATGCAACAACTAATTATTAATATGCAATTTTCTTAATATATGAAACCAGCTTCTCGCAATTCCACAATAATCGATATGATTTCATTATTGTGGCTGGAGTTTCCAGCTGCTCGTGAGGCAATCAGTAATCGCAGGCGTTCGACAAGCTCTTCCGGATCATTCCACCATACATAATCTAGTTGTGGAATATTTCTTGTGCTTTGGAGACTCATAGTTGTAGGCAAAAGACCAGCACCATGATGCTCAGTAATATGTGGTGAAATATACTTTATAAATTTTGATGAAGCTGGATTTCTGATAGATCCAAGTGGTTCATAACGTTTTAGATGACCATTTGTATTTATGATAATATTAGCATAATTTTTTTTATCAATATCTGTCACTTGATTTTTATTCGGACTTTTCATGAATAATAATTCCATTATTCCTGGTGTCATTTCATAGAAATTGTTATCAATATATACACAATTGTCTTTAAAAGAAACTTCAGCAGAACCAATTTTATAGTAGGACCTGAATTTCCTCACTCCAAAATCTTTATCCCATGCTATTGTATCGATGGTGTTAAGATAATGATTCACCAAGCTATCATCATCATTGATACTTGTAATATTATTTTTTTCTATGACTTTTTTTGCACTATTTTCTTCTTCCACATTTATTAAAGTATCATCGAAAATTTTGCTATTTTCATCAATTTTGTTATCTTCATTTTCCTCATCAAAATTGAAATCTTTTGATGCCTCAATGTTTTTTGAATTTGAAACTTTATCACTAATCTGTTTGAGTGGTGTCAGCAGTGGCTTAAAATAATTAATCGATGACTGCTCTAAAGTATCTTGATTATGTTTTAATAATTTATGTTTTTGTTGTATTACTTTTCAAACTTTTTCTAATTCACTTAAAATATTAGATTCTTCCACAAGGTTTTCTCTAGTCAGAGGCATCTTGCACTCTTGGTGTCGTGAACTGATCTGCTCACTATTTTGCCCTCATGAGTATGATACATTATTTGTTTTATGCATCAATGCTAATAAATGTATCAAAATTTTTTCTGTATCGTCCAGCATTTATTTCACTATCTTTATCAATAACAATAAACCCATAATTATCTTTCCAGCATTTCAAGCACATGGTTTTAAATTTTTCGAATGTCATGTCTGTGTTTACATGATCATTATATATATGCCGCAAGTTCATCTCATCTTGTTTGAATAAAATGAGGAAATTTACATTATCACGAATCAAATGTTTTGGTATACGAGCGTATGACTGGTTTATATAAAAACTGTCAACATTTTTATGCCTTCCTTGACAAAAATATGCTCGAATATTATTTTGTTTTTCCATTGCAACGTCATCAAAAATAAATATGGAATTTGGCTTCGCCTCATCAACTGGTACAACTTGCTCATTGTCAGAAAATGGATAGTAATTAATCCCATCCAATGTTTCCAAGAGTTTTTCGAGATATTGATATTTAGGTTGATTTAATGACTTTGAGTGAATATATATGTTTTCAAAGCGCAAACCATTTTCATCGATCAACAAACTCAGGAGACAATTAGTTTTTCCTGTATTTGATGGTCCGCAAATAATTGATCTTATTGTATGTATTGCTAAATCACCAAGACGTTTTATAGTATTCACCCCAGCACCACTTTTTGATGTAATTATATCGAAATTTATGATTGACAATTTTTTTGCTTGTGCCTTGAACTCCATCATGACTCATACTAAACGAAATCAAACTGTAGAGAACCATTTATATCTGCCATCGTTCAGTATCATTTAAGCCATGGCTAAATGCACATCAAAAAACGTCAAAAAAACTGGCAACTTTGAGTTTAAAAATAAAAAATTAAAAAAATAAAAAACCTAAGAAAAAAAAGAAAAACCATACAGCTGGTGATGGATTATTAAATAAAATTATAAATAAATTGCCAGTTGAACTTCATATTCCTGGATATTCATTCGCTGGACCTGGGACAAAATTGGAAAAACGTCTGGCTCGTGGTGATCAAGGCATCAATCCTCTCGATAAATTTTGTAAAGATCATGATATTGCGTACGCAGCAAGTCCTAATGATATGCATGCAAGGAATATGGCAGACAAAATACTTGCTAAAAAAGCATCATCAAGAGTTTTTGCAAAAGATTCAAGTATTGGGGAACGTGCAGCAGCTGCCCTCGTTGCTGGCACCATGAAAATAAAATCTAAACTTGGTATGGGCATGAAAAATTCAAAAACTCCGAAAGCCAGTATTAAAAAAAAAAAAAAAAAAAAAAGAAAAAGAAAAAAATTGCCATTGAAAAAAATTATTCAGGCAGCCAAAATGCAATGCATTATGTAAATGATAATCAGATGAATATTAAATCAGCATTACAAGCAGCAAAAGTTGAGATGAAGAAGTCTGGGGAAAATCAAATATACAAGTACCACGAATTATACCAATACCAAGTAAGATAGGTGGCGCTCTACCATTATTGATTCCAATTTTGACAGCACTCAGCGCCATCGGTGGAATAGTTGGCGGCGCTTCCGGCGTTGTAAAAACAATAAATGATGCAAATTCCGCCAAAAAACAATTGGAAGAAAGCAAAAGACATAACAAAGCTATTGAATCAATAGCACTCGGTAAAGGTCTATATATGAGACCATATAAAAATGGGGCAGGATTTTTTCTGTCTCCAAAAAACTTGTAGAGATGCTGCCACGTCGAGCGTTGACTGATTGGGATCTGGTGAAATTTGCAGAGCAATTGAAAATAAAAAATTTTCGTGGGGTTTTTATGAGAAATAATCTACCAACAAAATCTTTGCATCGAGAAACTGGTATAATAAATCTCGATGATGATAAAAATCCTGGTACACATTGGACTGCATATAAAAAAGTTAATAAAGATCTTGCGATTTATTTTGACGGCTTTGGAAATCTCCAGCCCCCGACAGAGCTCGTTGAATATTTAAATGTTGGCAGCATCAAATATAACTATAAACGCTTTCAAAATTGGAATACATGGAATTGTGGTCATTTGTGTCTTCAGTTCTTAGCAGACTGCCTATAAAAGGCATAATTTTCATTAATTATAATCAGTCTTTATAGTAACAGTGAGCATGCATGACGCATTCACACTTACTTTATCTGGCAACTCATCAGTTCTAGAAGCTTCATATTTTCCAAGGATTGAATTATCACCACAAAAAAATTACTCGCTTGGCCTAGCGACTTTTTTAACATGATTAACATGACAAATGCACATCAGCCCTATGGTTCAACAACATTTGGAAACAGTGATGAAATTAGAATCAACATACAAAATCAGGATATTTTTATTTTGCCATGCAAAAGTTCATTACACATTTCCGGAAGATTAGTGACCGAAAAAAATGATGGTAGTGTGGCAGCGGCTTTGACTACTAAAATTGTTAATAATGGTATACTTCATCTTTTCGATGAAATAAGATATGAAATGAATGGTGTTGAGATTGATAGGAGTAAAAATACTGGCATGACAAGCACTTTAAAAAATTATCTGTCAGTAAATCCAGAATCAAATTTAGAGAATGCTGGTTGGCTTGGTACTAGCGATGATATATCATTGACTAACACTGATGGATACTTTGATGTTTGTATACCATTACAAATGTTTCTTGGCTTTGCTGAAGACTATAGAAAGATTATTGTCAATGCTAAGCATGAATTGATATTAATTCGCTCAAGAAGTGATATGAATGCATGTATTGGAATTGGTGGGGCAGAAGAAAAAGATTTGAAATTTCAAATAAGCAAGATTGAATGGCTAGTGCCATATGTTAAATTATCTGATAAGAAAAAAATTGATATGATGAAATTTATTCAACGAGATCCACCAATTTCAATGAGTTTTTGAGCATGGTGTCTTTTTGAATGGCCAATTTTACCTCCAACTAATAAGCATGTATGGTCAATACAAACAAGTACGCAGCTAGAAAAGCCTAGATTTATTATTCTAGCTTTTCAGTGCAATAAAAAGAATAAATAGAATGAGAACTCTGCTTATTTTGAGCATTGCAATATTCGAGATGTCAAGCTTTTTCTCAATTAAGTGTCATATCCATATGCTAATTTGAACCTTGATATTGGGAAAAATCAATTTTCAATTTTATATGAAATGTTTAAGGACTTTGGTGAAACATTTTATGAAAAAGAAATAAATTATGTAATATCAAAAAAATTATTTTTGGAAAAATCACCATTAATTGTCATCGATTGCAGCAGACAAAATGAAATGATAAAATATGGACCAGTTGATGTTCGACTGGAATTTGAATCCAAGGAAAACTTTCCTCCAGCAACGAGTGCTTATTGTTTGATTCTACATGATCGTATTATAGAGTATAAGCCTATCAGTGCAAGTATTCAGAGAAATTAATATAAAGGAAAAAAAAAAAAATTGATGTAAAACTATAATTGAATGAAAAAATAAATAAAAAATGAGACACAATTTGTTGTATTTAATATATATATTTATTAACATTATTTATACATTTACTCCTTAATCAAGCATTTCAATGTTGTTTTGTTTTTGTTTCTCGAATCCAAAATGGTTTGATCCATGTCTGACGAATCTAAGTTCTCCAGAGAGAGCATCTTTAAGTAACTCTGGTAAAATTGTTGAATTCTGTGTGATGAAATTGCTAAGTCTTTTTGGTAGAAATACTGAAATTTTGCGCTCCAATTCCAATATGATAGAATCTCCATATGGTGTTCGAACTTGTCTTACATTTGTCACACGATATAAGTAATCAAATTCAATCTTTTTGATTGGGATAGTAGCAGGATATGGTGTTACTCCAATAGTGTTCATTTCTGCATATAATTTGTCCATGTTGCCTGTTGGAAATGAAACAAAATTAGAATCATTGCAAGAATAATAATACGACAATACATAAATACATAAATGAGAGGTTACATGAATAAAATGTTTAATCGTATGAATAATATAATATATGTATAAAATATTTACCAATTTTATTTTTACTGTCTTGGAGATGCTAGCTCAGAAGGTTCGATGAGATCTGTGGCTCTACAGCTCTGGGCAGCAGCTTTTAAAGGAAAATCGATCCCCCACTTTCAACGATCCCCACTTTAAATGCTTCTTAGGTTAGGTTAGGCTTATATTTTTTTTTTGTGAGTCACTTTTCTAAAAATTTTTGCTGTTAGAGGCTGAATAATCATTCAAGATTATTATTTGGCTGATTCATTATTTGTAATGAGTCATGTGTTTCGTTGAAAAAGTTTTGGATGATTGTAAGTTAATATTTATACATGATAATAATAAAACTTATTTACTATTTGCAGCTGTCCAACTCCTCAAACATGTCTGAGCATGTTTAAACTTGCCTGAACATGTGTTTAAACATGTTTAAACTTGGTTTTAAGGAATTCTAATGCTAACCTTATTTTATAATTTGAATATTAAAAAGGAATAAATATACATTCCAACACAATTTTTCATCGTTTTAAATTTTCATTTATTTATTAATTTTTACATGATCATTTTAGTAGAAGATTGCTCTGCAGCACATTTCTCACAGTCTTTATTAGTGAATAAAAAAAACATCCAGCTATATCACCATCTCCACAATCAATTGAATGCTTGGTACATCTGCGCAATCCTGAAACGTGAGGATTTTGTTTCTGGTTTTCAGACAGCTTATCCCAGACTTTATCTATTTCATGAGCGGAAAATTTGATGATTGCCATTGTTGGAATCAGCGCAATATCTTTAGCAGACATATCCGCCAAATTTTCGACAATACTATAGAACATGATAGACTTGCGAAGAGATGGTCGAAATGTAAAGGCTCTAGCAAACCAATATTTGTATCGATTTACATTTTCAGCAGCACAAATATAATTAATGCATTCTGTATGACAATTCATATGCCTCAATGTTGGTAGATTATATAATTTTTCATCTGGTGGACAATCAAGATCATCAAGGTTGATGATTGTTGCAGTCTGTGATTTCAAGATTTCTGATAGCCATTTTTTTTTCTCAGCACCTTTTACATAGATATATTCCAAATCACCACCTAGTTTTTCATTAATTATATTTGATACTTCACGATAGTCAACATCCCCAGCACTCCATAAAATTCCATGCACATTAGTCACAGTTTTTTCAATAGTCTTCCAATACTCATTCGTTAAATTTTCTTTTCCACATGGTGCAGCAAAAATGATAGTTTCACTTGCTAGCTTTGAGTTTGCATTACTAATTGCAAGTTCTTTGATAATAAAAATTGAATCATTGAATCCTTGAAAATCAACAAAAATGGCCATTTTAATTTTTTCAACTGCGATCTTGACTGTCGAGTTCGTTTTTTACAACTGGCAAAATATATATGGTTCTGAGTGTTGCCTGATGCTAGCTCCCCCACTACAATTTTCAAAATCAACCTTCCCCTTCTATAAAATTTTCTTATTATCTAATTTTTCGACTACATCGGAAATTCGTTTGTACATAGTTTCCAGTGTGCTAACTCTAGATTCTATGAGTTGAAAAAAATTTTTGCTCTGATAAATTGAATCTGCATCAACATTTATAGAATGTTCATTTTTATGATCGTGAAAAGCTGATTCGAGTCCGCCAATCATAATGCTATTATTTTCACAACTATCTTTCAATGATGCAGTCTGATGATATATCACTCGCGTTTCTTCTTGAATCATTTCGCGAACAATTTTAACTGATGCAGCATCGTTTGCATTTAGCGGATCTCCGACATTACACAAACGTTTATGGTTTATATCATATTGTTTATCCTTTGTTAGCTTAAAGCCCTCACCCGTCGGACCTCGAACACCAACACTATTTATTGTATTACTTTTAACTATACTTTTTGGCAGTTGACGACCGAAAACATCTACAGTCATCTTGCCTGAATGACAAAATCTCTACTGTGAGAAAAACAAAATTTCAAGTCTATTTAACCATTTTGAATCAAAATAATAATTGAGTTTTTTAATTTAAATCATATTCAAAATGGCCGATATTTCAAACATGTAAATATAGTAACTTACCACATTATCGATAAACAAAATGGCTGACATATAGAATCAAATTCAAATATATAGATATACCAACTCCCTACGTTACCGATATACAAAATGGCCGACTTTTGAATATATAGATATACCAACTCTCCACGTTACCAATATACAAAATGGCTGACATACTAACATAGAGGGGGAATTTAATCGGAGCCTGGTGGGGGTTTAATTGGGCCGGAGTGGGGGTTTGATATCAAACTGTCCCAGGATCCGCCTTGCTTCACTACTTTTTTAATAACAAAAACAATCAAATAATATATTAAAAATGTTAAAAATATATATTCAGTATTCTCAGAACTAAAAAAAAAAAATATTGCTTTTCATTTATTCAAATTTGGCACTTTTCGTAGCCTATTTTAAAATGCAAAATGGCCGCCACAGGCTCCCTCAGCGCCACACCATGGCTCTTTATGCACCAAACTATCTGGTTGTGGATTGTTAATAAAACATGACTGATGATTGTGGATAATTCAATATTATGCATTTATACTGTTTTTTTATTCAAATAATTACAAAGTTTTTTCGTCTGAATATAATAGACATTTAGTTTATTTCGTGCTTATATTTTGAGATATATTCTTCCTTTGGCGGATAACCAATTTTCGACAAAAGCAGAGTTTTTTTTGACTGGTAAGTTTTTTGAGGTTATGTGTTAATTTTTTTTTTAAGATACATAAGTTAACTTAATAAAAATTAATTAATTCTTTAATTATCAAATTATTTATATCGTTTCAGAGCTTCTTACAAAAGTTTTAAGTTTTATCCTCTATTGGAGGATAGTTCAAAGTTATTCATTTCGTCAAAATGTTCAAAATGAAGTTATTACAATGCCCAGTTTGTCTCGATAAAATTGATTGTAATGACATAAAACCTCATATTCAAAAATATCACAAAGACACTATATGAACTGCTGGCTGGCCCTGTAGTTTGTGTGAAAAAATAAATACATCATCTGCAAAATTATTGTTCTCATATTAAAAATTCACACAGACAACTCAGTTTATCAGTTATACATGCAGATGTATCAAAAACACCAGAGTTACGTGATAATCGTGGATTTAATATTGAACAAGGAAATAAACGCTCGATAGAGGAATTATCAAGCTCAGAAAATAAAAAAAAAAATTAAACCGTCGTTAGATTATGATCACGTTAACGAAGTCATAGCAAAAACATTAGCAGATTTTACTTCGAAATTGTATGGAACGCTTATTTATGTCGAGCTTCTGCGATTACTATAATAAAAGAAGTACAAGCAACAACATCGATAATAGTCGCTGAAATTTTAAAGACATTTGAGCCAAATTGTCTTTGCCATGAGAATGCTCGTTTAATATTTACAATAGTTGATCGGAATTTCGAAAAATATAATACAGACCGGAAAGTAACAAAAAATGTGAAAGAATTAGATTGTTTTGTTCCATCAAAAACAATAAACTTAACTTCTCGTCTTGCTCCAATAAAAAAGAAAGAAAACAAAGCTTTAGTTATTCGTGATGCTACCAGTGTTGCCGCAGACAAATTTGTGAATGTACCTCAAAAAATAGAAAAACGTACCTCCTGGCAAAAAAATGTACTTTTTTAAAAAAATGGCCGACAAGAGATAGTCTATAGGAAATTTTATTGAAGCAAAAACAATAAAAACATCATTCATTTTTTTTTTAACGTTATTAGAAAAATTTTTAATATTTTTTTCAAAGTCTACAATAACAATGGTAATACTTGAGTATCGAATTATTTTTGAAAGAATAAGTCATTATATTTCTTGTGCTAAAAATAAACAAAAATAACAAAAAACATATACGGTAGCATTAATTAAGACTGTTATACAGTGTTTATATACATTTTACAGGGTTTACCTCCGTTTACATTGAGCGCGCGCGTGCGCATACTATACAATTTGATTAGCTCAAGAAATTTTTAAGAAAAAACGAAAACGTACTTCCAAAAAAAAAGGCGTACTTTTGTACTGGCGTTTCAAAAACGTACCTCGAAAAAGTACAACTGTACCTCCTGCGGCAACACTGGATGCTACTTTTGAAAGTGTTCCGATGGCTCAAGTTTTGAGACAATATCTGTCAATTCCAGGCCTGTATGAAGAAATTACTCAGCACATAGTTTAGTGTGAAAATGCATCAGAACTTATGTCTCCAATGAACGGAACAACTTGGAAAGATAAAAAATCAAGTTTTCGTGATAAAGTTGTACTTCCTTTGCAACTATTTGTAGACGACTTTGAAATAAATAATTGCATTGATTTAAGAAGAATAATCTCAAAACAATGTGGAGTTTACTATTCTTTAATGTGTATTCCAAATGAATACAAAAGTTCATTGCCAAATATATTTTTAGCACAACTTCATAATACCACAGACCATAATGATCTCGGCAACTTGACATTATTTAGTAATATTATTGAAGAGCTTGAATATCTTGAAAAAACAGAAATTACTCTTCATATAAATAGTAAAGAAGAACAAGTTCATTTTGCATTATTAACTATTGCAGGAGACCATTTAGGCCTCAACCCTCTACTGGGTTTCAAAGGGTCTTTTATCGCTCACTACTGTTGCCGTTTTTGTATTGCAAACATTGAAGAAAAAAAATTGTTACAAGTTGTTAAACCTGATTTGCTGAGAAGAAAAGAAAAATATCAAGAGTTTGTACAACTACTAAGTTTCGGCATAATTGAAGAGTGTATCTTCAATAAACTTCCTTCGTTTCACGTGTGTTTGAATATGTGTTCTGATGCGGACCATGATTTTTATGAAGGAATTTGTAGGTACGTTTTAGGCAGAGTAATAAGTCACAGTATACAAGAAAAACATTACAAACTAGCTGATCTTGTTGTTAATTGGGATTTTGGAGATGGTTTAATGTTCAATTTAGTAAAGATAAACACACAGTTTAAATGACACAATAAATGTTTAATAATAACATATGTTTGAAATTGTTTACACCTTAATATTTTTGTTTTCCTTTTATATCTTTGGGTATTTATTTATATTAATTTTTACTTTAAAAAAAACGTGGTCTTGCATCAGCCTTTTTACATGGGAGCATAAGCATACACACACCAATGCTTCAGTAACTCGATTATAGTTGCAACAATGTTACCAACTTAAAGAAAACCAAACAAGAAATTACCCTAGCAATATAAAAACATTTTTCCATACATAAAATAATTAAACTCAACACACTTTTCCTTAAATATTTTATCACGAAGCTCTTGAAATATTTTCCAAGTCAAAGGCTTGGTCAAGATGTCAGCCAATTGATCAGAACTTCTGACATGATTCAGCTCAACAGTCTTGCCAATATGTTGTTGAACAAATTTTCTTGAAATGTCAATGTGTTTCTTGCCCTTGGTGATCTTTCCTTCATGAGTATTTTTAAGCATATGTATAGCAGACTGATGGTCGACGTATAATGTTGTTGGTTCATTTGAATTTATAAAACCAAGTTCAGTGCCAATACGTCTTATCCAAGATATATCATCAATCGATGAAACAGCAGCTTCGGCAGATGATGTAACAAGACGTTGTTTTTTAGTATACCAGACAATTGGACCTCCTCTGATAATGATTACACCACTTGTTGACTGACGTGTAATTGAGTCTCCTCCATAATCAGAGTCAGAATAAGCAACCAATTTATCATCTCGATTGAACAAAATACCATGGTTGATTGTACCATGCAAATATTGAAATACACGTTTAACCATCTTCCAGTGACTAGTTTTAGGATTATTGCAAGAACGACTTAAATAGCTGACAGCGAAGCTAATATCAAGACGAGACATTGTAGCCAAATACAACAAGCTTCCTATAGCTTCTCGATATGGTGTTGATTTATCAAGTGGCTTGTCGTTGATTAAATTTTGTTCATCAGTAAACATTCCACGTTCCATAGGTGTGGAAACAAAATTTACAAAATCAAATTTAAAACGTTGTAAAATTTTTGTTGTGTATTGTGGTTGATTTACAAATATACCACTTTCATTATTCAGTGTATGCATGCTCAAATGTGACAATTTACCATCATGTGCAGCATCAAATGTAACTTCAATATCTACGATTTAATCTTTCCAATACTTCAGTCATGTGTTCACTATTTTTACCAGCAATTAATCCATCATCAACAAATAATGCAAGTATCATACTTTTGTCTTGGTTGTAATAACCACAAGGATCATCATCAGTATTTTCTAGACCAAGTACTTTTGAGAATTTTGTGATTTTGTCATTCCAGTTTTTAGGAGCTTGCTTCAAACCGTATAAACTTTTATTTAGCTTGCACACACGACTCGTGTTGTCATGAAAAACTTCTGGTTGATACATAAATATTTCTTCATGCAAATCACCATGCAAAAATGCAGTCTTAACATTAAAAGTTTCATATGGTTTGATGCAGCAAGACTGAGTATTAGACGAATCGACATATAACGAGCAACTGGACTAAAAGTATCATTATAGTGTATTCCTTCTTTTTATTCAAAGCCTCTGGCAACGAGTCTTGCTTTGTGTCTACCATCTTGCTTCTGACGTAATATCCAACGACAAGTCAAAGGATTGATGCCATCTGGTGGTTTGATTGAATCCTAAGTTTTCATTTTGATGAGTGAGTCAAACTCCTCAGTCATGACCTTAGCCCATTTTTCATCTTTTAATGACTCTGACACAGATATATCTTCAACTTCTCCGATCATAGCTGTATTTGTTTCTTTTCCAAAAAAACTCAAGTATGTAATCACTAAATCTTGCAGGTTGTTTTGAAGTGCGACGATCACGTAAGTTTTAACAAGTTGAATTTTCTTCCTTTGTTGGCTGACTCATAATTTTATTTTCATGTTGAAGTTTGTCTGACGACTCAGGCTCGTCTTCTGGACTTTCATAATTTGAACTTTCTGATTCATCAAATTGTATGTTTAGGTAAAGATTATTGAGCTCGGGAAAGATTGTACGTTACAGCATAATTTCGCTGTCACATTAATTCCTGAGCTTAACTTGCCTATAGTATTTTAACGTAGTTAATGAATCAATTACAAGAAAACTTGTAATTCATTTTGATGAATTCAAATACCGTTGGAAAGTTCAGCCAAAGAATTGATGGAGACGGAGAAACTATGTGCTACATTTTGCTGCTGCTTATTCTGACTATTTTAATTTAATAAATTTTTTTTAAAACCATTGATTATGATATTATTATAAATTATGTAAACTTATCCAATATTTATCCTCACTTAATTATTTATTGTTATATTTATTCTCACAAATGTTTTTGTTTGTTGTTAATAGTTAATGTTATTCAGCTTTAGGGCAGGTTAGATATGAGTCATTTACATAATTTACAATGTTTTCATTTGTCACTTAAATTACATGTACATTACATGTATTGTAAATAACTCAAGCAATAGAATATAGTGGGATTTTGAGTTCTTCACAATTATTCATAGATAAAACGTTTAAAACGTATTTTTATAGGATAAAATGGATAAACCTATGTGATCTCTCAGAGTCTCAAACTTCTGCCATATAATTTTTTCATCTGTACATTAACTCCTAAGCTACATCTTTTCCTCATTTACTGCTCGTTTTTAGTACTTTCTTCATTTAAATAATGAAATACATGTCATTTATTTCTGCAAATTAACTATTACTAAGGACAAGCAGTAGCTAAAGAATAAATGTAGCTTAAAAAATTATATGGTTATGTTCATCAATTTCAAGCCATTCCTAGAGGGAGATGTTCCATACAAATAAACACGGGCATGTGTATAAAATGTTTCCCTTTAGCGATGAAAGTCTGATCTATTATCGAGAATAACCAAAATTAATAACAATCCCGAAAAAGAGCTCAAGAATTGATGTGAAATACTTAGGACAAGCAGCAGCTAATAATGAAATGTAGCTAAGGGAAAGATCTAGCTGAGAAATTGTTGTTATATACCACATTTTTTGGCAAACATAATTTTTTGGCAACATTAATTTCTTAGCTACGTCTTATCCGTTTTATCCTGTTTTTAACGTTTTAAACCTTTTTGCCATAGATAATTGTAAACAACTCAAAAACTCACAATATGACCATCCCTGCAAATGGATAAAAAAAAGGCCGTATGGGCTGGTACCCGGCACCCGTATTCAAAGGATGTTCTCATTAGGGCTTTTTTTCCAATGGCAGCGTTCGTGAAGCTTTTGTATGTGAAATCTATATAAAAAAAATTTGACAAGTACCATCAGTGGCAAAAAAAGCACTAATGAGAAAAAATTGCCCTATGAATACAGGTGCAGGCTGTTTATTTCTGTACATATATGTACATTTGTCAATAAAAAAAAAACTGAAAAAATTTAAAACTAGGTTTCTTAATATAATTAGAAACATTATGTTTAACCCTGCTATGGACTAACCTATCGGGAGCCTTTGAAAGCTGACCGATTTTTTCTCATGGTTTATTCAATATTTTTGTAGTGTCAGCACTGTTACAGTGTCATTTAGAATATTCAAATGCAATGAAATGCAACAAAAGGTGTGTTCGTTCACTTTTCACACCGAGCGTATGCACAGAGGGCTCAAACTCACAACAAGCAATATTTCGCTTGTAAACATGGCCGACATGACCCTGAAGGGCCTGAGCATGCGCAACACGTAAAATTACTAGAAAAATCACGTTAACTAGAAATATATCACTAATTTTATGAGAATTAGGACGGCCATGTTTACAAGTTCAACACAGCCCAACTTGTTGCGCATGCTCAGTGCGCTTTACAAGCAAAATGTTGCTTGTCGTGAGTTTGAGCCCAGAGCGTATGCAAGGAAGCGCTAGAGTCGCGCGGTCGTTTAATGAAACTTTAGTAACTATAATTTATCAACGCATTCCTTATTTTCAGTCATTGTATTTATTTTGTTAAATTAATAATTTTTTCTCAGACGCAAGAACAAATTAACAGTTAATAACGATGAAGAAGAGCGAAAGAACTGGAAAAAACGAATAACAATAAATAAATCATAAATTTTAGTTACTAAAGTTTCTTCAACTGACCGCAAAACTCTAGCGCTTCCTTGCATACGCTCCGTGCATACGCAAAAGTAAACGAACACACCTAAAGTTTCTACTCACGAACTTGTTTTCTTGAATTGAGAAAATAATTATTTCTATACCATAATTTAACAATAGTATTTTAATCTTAAGTTTAAAATCACATCAAATTTTCCTTGATATATAGTAATTTTTTTTTTCTTAAATTGAGAAAGTCATGATTTCTATCATACTTATTTTGACGTCTCCGCATTTTGAAATAATTGATTACAAGAAGTATTTTCCCTAAGTAAGATGCCCTTTTTTCTTTCAGTTAAAAATCGCATGTAGTTTCTTTTGATATAGTTATTATTTCTTCATTTGAAATAACAATTTTTCCGTGAAAATTCTAGCGGTCTATTTAAAATGTTCGTTTTTGCCATTGAATATTAAATTATTGTGGTTCTATGACATAGTTTTTCGATGTTATTTATCGTCGGATTCATTTGGCTATATTTTTTTTTTTTTTAAATTGAAGTTTGATGTAACTCAGTGATTGTTTTATTTTTCTAAAAAAAAATCAAATTGTATATAAATAATATTTTTTGTTTCATAACCAAAGTTTTCTTATTCAAAACTTTTAGCAGTTTTTTCGCAAAAAATAAATATTTTTCAATCAGTAATAATTTCGGAACAATAAATACACAATTGCTTGTATAAAACAATATTTTTTCGTGACTCGACATCTTAAAAGCGCTCGTAAAGGTTATTATTGACGTCGTGAAACTTTAAATAATTAAAATTAAAACTGACATATTTACATGAAAATATCAACTTTCTCAATTTCATATGATTTGTACATGAAACGCTCAATATTTTAATACAATAAAAACTTTTATGCAAGAGTTCAATACATTTTTTTTCTCAAATTGAGAAAATATCGATATTTATCGAATGTCATAATGATTCTACTATTTATATCTTTTCTTTACTACACAAAAATATTTTGATTAGAATTAAAGTTTTCTTCATCTCAAATAATTTTAGTTTTTCGAACTTCAAAATTGTATCAATTTGAGTAAAAATCGAACCTAATGAATTTTTTTTTTCTTAACTAACTTAAATTCTATATCACTCACACACACTCTTTTTTTTTTATCATATCTACATTTTTTCAAATCAAGTATTTATGCGTTACTTTATTTTTCTTCATCCAAGAATTTTTTTTATCTGCAAAATCTCATAATTTTCTGTGTACATTATGACTTAGGTCAGCGTGAGGAATATATTCATGAAAGACAAACCCAAATACTAAAAATGGTACGTGTAACTGCTCAATTGATTCCTATCCGGGATGTATTTAAAAAATTTTTTGAAATCCCAGGGCATTTCCGGAAAACACTGGATTACGTAAATTTTCTTACAAATGATAAAACATCAATTTCAAATATTATTCAGTGTAGTCTTTGGAATGATTTAAGAAAAAAATTTGAAGATAAAATAGTTTTTCCATTATTCATGAATTATGATAATTACGAAAACAATAATCCTCTCGGTAGTCATAATGGAATATCAAAATTCGGCGCTGTGTATCTTTCTATCGCTTGCCTTTCTCCGGACATGGCATCAAAGCTAAAAAATATTTTTTTATTTATTTTATTTAACACTCTTGATAGGCAAGTTTATAACAATCCAATCGTATTCTCTAAGGCTATAGATGAACTGAATTTTTTAGAAAACCATGGTATTGAAATAAACCTTCCGGATAAAATTATAAAAATTTATTTCAAATTAACATGAATATTGGGTGATAATTTAGGAATACATAGTATCTTAAGATTTGCTGAAGGTTATAATGCGACTTTCTTTTGTAGGTTCTGTTACACTCAAAGAAATGAAATTCAAAATATTTTTGATGAAAGCAGTTGCGTCATGAGAACTATTGAGAGTTATGAAGCTGATGTTTCGAAAAATAATCTTAAGGAGACGGGTATTTCAAGTTCATGTGTTTTCCATCAAACTCCGGATTTTCATCTATATTTTTCTTTAAATATTTTTAGTTTTTGTTCTATAATTCTCAAGAAATTATTTTTTATTTTTTTTTTATAAATATATATAGTGCTAAGAAGTGATACATGAGTAGAAGTAACATTATGAGACTAACCTATACCTTATTTTAACTTAAAACCTAACTTTAACTACGACCGGGATTTGAACCGTCGAACGTGGAATGAGGAAATCTAAAGGCAGCGTTTGACACTCTAATCCAATCTGACAAACAATTACATGAAACAAATTTTATTTCAGAAATTTGCTTTTTATTTAATTTTATCAACGAATCGTTCTAAAATAGAATTAAATCTATAATATAATAATCTACTTGATCTCTTCCTCACAAAACCCTTTTTTCTCTCAATTTTTATAGTTAAATAAAAAAAAAAAAAGATGTGTATTATTGTACGCACAGGGAAGTGAAACTTCTTTAGTAATTCTAATAAATAGTAATTGAAAGATCTCTCGTTGCATTAATATATTTTTGACTAGTTGTCTTTTTCGCTCTTCTTCCGACTGAACTATTATGTTCATTCAGTCATTAACAATTTTGAATTTATTGATTAGTTATAATATTAAGGTTCTACACTCAGAGAAGGATATGTTAATAGTTAACAGTTAACATATCCTGTTTAATGTTAACATATGCCATGTTAAAATGGGTGGTGGCTGATAAGTTTACATCAAAGATATATTAACATTAAACATACGTATCTTAATAATTAATATGCGTTAACTATTAAGATATCTGTAATTGACACAATTTGAAGGTTAGGTTGATAGTTGAAGACATTTACGTATGTAAATATGAAAATTTAATGTAAAATTAAGAATAAATTTACAAAAAAACTAAATTTAAATAAATTTATGACAACACGAGTACATATTATATTATATTACAATTAGAATAGTATCATAATATAATGTCAAAAAAAAAGATTACAAGAAGTAGACTGGCGCATCAAAATATTTGGCCGCGTAAAGATACGTATGTTAACTATAAACTTACGTATGTTAACAGTTAAGATATCTAGGTTTATTGTTAATATATATATCTTAACATTAAACTTTTGTATGTTTAATGTAAACATATTGGTATGTTAACTGTTAACATATCCTTCTCTGAGTGTATGTAAATGAAATTCTAATTTAAAAACTTAACACAGAATATAATTTTATATAAATATTTATTTATTGAACAACTAGTCAGCTGAACACTTCTATTACTATTTTATGTATACTTTTTCTTTTTCAATCGCTTTTATTTTTAATTTTTTTCTGTCCAGATTGTTTAAATTTTCTTTTTTTCACATATAAAAATCATTACGGATACTTTCATCGATCATTTTCAATAAAGTGATTACTTCTGCAAGAACAATAAAGTAGTTCTCTAAAAATCTCTTACTTCTTAACAACGAAAAAATACCTTTTTTATTGAATGAGAATTCTTTTTCATATTCTATAATTTCTATTTGATCATATTTAATACTTTGAATATTAGTAATCGACAAAAATTTTTTTTTTATAATATTAATAAGCAATTCATATGAAATTTTTCTCTTTGACTGTTTATCAATTTTTAGTGTCAGTATTATTCTTATCCTGTTTTCTTTTGTATGATCTTTCCATTATATATTACTTTTATGTATATATTTATGTATATGGGGCATTCTGAGTCACTTCAGCTGGTCATCTGCCTGACCCTCACGGATTGAGTTGAAAATTTTTTTATATGTTGTTTTTGGCTTTTTATGCAGCCTGAATTTTTTCGGAAATTTTGTGACGTCTTTTAGCCGGTAAAGTAGAGTGTTTCAATGTTAATTCTCTTCTTTCATAAAAAAAGCCCCAATTTAAATACATGAAATTTTTTCCATAAAATAAGGTACTCAATCCACGTATATTCAATTAAAAATTAGAGTGGGCCGAGACATTTATATGCTTTTTTTTTTTTTTTTCAATGTTTTTTTTTCAAAATTTTTTGAAAAAAAAAAAAAAATTTAAATTTTAAAATACAAAAAAATAAAACAAAATTAAAACATCTTGGTAAAATTTCTTTTTCGGCGTATTTTAGAAGTAAAAAGTGAAAAATTTAGACTCAGAAAGCCCCATATATATATATTCTCGATATCCAAGAAAGATTCAAGTATAGGACAATAAGTAAGTATTTAGTCTCTCAACCGTCTAAAAATATTTTTGTTTTACTGTTTTTTTTTCAGAAAATGAAACGTAACTATGGTTATCATTTGCTCTTGTTAAATGAATATAAATATATGCTTTCATATGTTTTTGTTACATTTTTGTTTTTTGCAAAGTAACGAGTAAAAATAAATAAACTCAAGTTACTTCTATTAATTTTCCAACAAAAAAAAATTATTAATAAAATACTATTTACCAAAGTTAGTTGAGTACACGGAGAGAAATCCGCACCAAATATTACTGTAGTGGTATCGTAAAAATCATAGCTGACGTCATTAAAGCGACTAATTCCCACTTATTATAATGATTATTATTATATTTCATCTAAATTTTTTACTGTAGTCTACCGGAATTTTTGGAAGTCTCGAGTTAATGGTATACTTTATGCCAGAAATTACTGTAGTGTACAGCAGGTTTTCCCGCCAGATGACACGAATATTTATTGGAAATCAAGTGTGTTCCTAACCTCTTCTAAAAAAGTTTATTGTTTTTATTTTATTCATGAATTTAAATAAAAATACGGTGAAACACATGAAAATTATAAAATGGTTTATTTTTTTAAAATTAATAAACACATTACATTTTTATTCTGATGTTTAAATAATAAGGTTTTATTTAATTTTTTGTGACGTTTTTTTGTTTTGTTTTGATTAAAATTACTGTAGTGTAGTAGGAAATTCTAGTCGATCCTGGTGGCCTCCCCACGCAACTTCTCAATTTCCAGTAGACTACAGTAAAATTTGTTTGATACTCTACAGCATTATTTGCTGCGGATTTCTCTCCGTGTAGAAGGGAACACGGCATTAAATTCAAGAAAGAGTAGAGGAAGACTCTCTTGGCTAAAAACTAACATTGGTTGAGTTAACTTTATCAGTTTATGATACACTGAAAAAACGGTGCCGCTGGCGCAGCGGTAAGTGACGCTACGGCAAAGGAACAAACGTCCGTTGCTAGCCAGCTCCGTTGTCGCAACTGAACTAGCGTAGAAGAACCTAAGGTACGTTGCGACAACTTACGAGGTCCGCTGCAGCAGCGGACCTCGAGTTCTTCTCGTCAGTTCAGCCCGATTCACGGTTTATAGTACCGCTGGATTGACAGACCCAAGCGTATACGTTGTATATTTAAAGAATGAGCTATGTAATAGATAATATTATAATTCAATGGTGTTTAAAAATATAATTAATACACAAATAATGGTTATAAAAAAATAGACAAGTTGTTTTTCTTTTTTCTTGATTTATTTATGATACAAGTATTAATATTTATATATACAGACTGTCCCATTTTAATTAGATAATGGATTTTTCTTGAAAAATATAGCTCAAATTGAAAAATGATTCAAGTAGAAGTTGTAGGGTTTGGAGGGGGACCCATAAAAAAAAAAAAAAAAAATTCAAAAAATTCAAAATGGCGGAGTTTCAGGTATTAACATAGTTTTTTTAAATGGATACTGTATTTTTTTTTTGCACCAAAATGTTTCTTACTCCAAAACTAACAATTTTTATTTGAAAAATTTTTCGATAAAATCACTTTTTTTTCGGCCCGATTTTATCTGTTGATGGATTTTCCTAAAAAAAAAATGGCTTTGATTTGAAAATGATATTTGGAAAAGTTGTAGCGTTTAGGAAGACAAACACGAAAAAAAAAAAAAATTTGGTAAAAAATTCAAAATGGCGGAGTGAGAAGCATGGATAAAAAAAATGGACTTAGCCAAAAAATTTTATTTAGAAAAAGTGTTCATCTTGATGCGAACAATTTTTTAGTAAAAAAAAATTACACCTAACCTCAAAAAAAAAGATGTTCATACTTTAAACTCCGCCATTTTGAACTTTTTGAAATTTTTTTTTTTTTTTTCGTGTTTGTCTTCCTGAACGCTACAACTTTTCTAAATATCATTTTTAAATTTGAGCCATATTTTTTGAGGAAAATCCATCAACAGACAAAATTGGGCCGAAAAAAAAAGTGATTTTATCGAAAAACTTTTCGAATAAAAAGTGTTAGTTTTGATGTAAGAAACATTTTGGTGCAAAAAAAAAATACAGTTTCCATTAAAAAAAACTATGTTCATACCTAAAACTCCGCCATTTTGAATTTTTTGAATTTTTTTGGTTTTTTTTTATGGGTCCCCCTCCAAACCCTACAACTTTTACTTGAATCATTTTTCAATTTGAGCTATAATTTTCAAGAAAAATCCATTATCCAATTAAAATGGGACAGTCTGTATATATATATATACAGTTATCATCGTATATCAATATTTATACACTGAAGATGTATAATTACTTTTTTTTATATCTATATATTTATACTTGGTATTAAATATTTTATAATTATATAATTTATGATTTCTTATAAATATGATCATACTAACACAAATTCAATATTGTTGTTTTTTGTTAGACTAAAAGGGCAATAATGTTGTAAATTTTTATAGTTTATAATACTACAGAGTGATGAAACATTATTAACTTCATAGGCATCAAAATGAGAAGAGTAAGATGTTGATAACTTGCTATAAATGAATTAAACCGTATCACTGAACATAAATATTGAACGAATAATGCCAAATTCAAGCCTACTCGAAGTTTTTTCGACGCACAAAACCATACCTTGTTTAAACATTTTATTATATATTTTAACCCAGTTACATTTTTTTACTTTTGTGCTAAGGGATAATTTTAAAGAACTATCAAAATGAGAAGATAACTCATTAAGTTTATATTCTACTGTTGGACCAGTTTCTAATTCAGTGGAAAGTAATTTGTTAAAATAAATTATATATGCTAATTTCATTTGGCTCATGAAGCAAACTGTCTTACATAAATTTTTCGTGGAGCATGAAGCAACAGCAGTTTCTTTTGGTTTGTCGATGTTTTGATTCAAAACGCATGCTCCAATAATTTATGGGAGGACCAGATGTGTTTATTATAGATGGCCAATGTATAAAATGATGATCTTTGGGGGTTAAATTCCGTTTCACGACATTTCTTGCTAAATCATGATGTTTTTCTATTAGTCCTCTTAAAAGTATATTCGTGTCTTCTTGGATTGAAGTTGACGTCATAATAGCTAAAATTTTTCTCAAGATCAAGTATAATTCCCAAGCTGGGGCATTTGTTGGAACTACGTCACCAATAATTATTCCAAAATGTAAAATAAATGTCCACATTTCGGACGCTGACATTTTCAAGTCGTTTTTATTTAATCGATCGGCTGTTATTTGTGGTGGAATATTTACATCAACCATACCAAAATCATGGGATTCTAGACGAGAATTAAGACCATTCAAAGTGAAATATTTATTATTTATACAATGATTAATGATACAAGGCATATCACTGGCTCCAAGAACCTCCAAACCATCATGCATAATATCACCAGATTTATTTTTGGTACAATGAAAACCACACACATTGTTGAATATACAATTATCTTTAATTCCTGATGAACTTAAGTTGTTCATTTTTAAATGTTTCTCATAATTATTTCCATTGCGTAGAAAATATTCGTCTTCCATGCCCGCTAATGAACAGTGAATTTTGTTCATTGTACAAAAGCGACATGACAAATTAGCAGAAAAGCTTTCAGTAAACCCAAAAAGTGAGTGAACACCTTAATTGTCGCCGAGAATTAGGCCAAGTTTGAAATAAATTTTTATTTTTTTTGATTCCAAATTAACTTCAATCCCAGTTTTTTCTAAATAATTAAATTCTTCAATTAATTTCCTAAAAATAACTCGATTGCCAAATTCTACTCGATCCGATGATTTAAACGAAAGAGCATGAAAAATTAAAGAAAGAGATGACTGGTGTTCTGGGGGAAAACAAGGAATACACTGATAAAAATTTTTTCCTTGATTAAGAAAAAAATTACTTCGCTTTAGGAAATTCGAAAAAGGTTCAAGGCCCTGTTTTGTATAAAATAAATATTATATTTCAACCCAGATGTATTTATTATAAATAAAAAATTTCTAAAGTTCAAAAAAAAAACTTGAATTTCAGTTTATAATGACTGATTATTGAAAATTTTCGTACTGCCCCATAAGAAGGACTACTTGAAAGAAAAAAAGAAAAACATTAGCAAATAAGAATTAAAACCTAAATCCAAGTAATTTTACCCTTTAATCGAACGAAAAAAGGTTATTGCCACAGTTCAAATTTTTATAATCTAGTTAATTGCGTTCTGTAAAACAGACTATTCACTCATCTTCTCCATGAAAACTACCCATAACTATTATTCTTTTGTGCTGAAATTAAATTTTTATTTTTTTAAAATGATAAAATTTATTTCAGTAATAAAAAAAAAAAAAAAACAGATACAGAAAATATTTTTCTATCCGGAGAAATATTCTATTCAAACACTTTTTATGGAGAAAAGGTTTTCCTTGTTTTTTTTTGAAAATCATTCCCGGTAATGTTATTTTTCCTTTATTTTCCAATAATAATAAAATAAATTTAATATACAAAATTGATCAATAAAAATTCAAACTTATAATCTTGTGTATTACATTCTGAACTCGAAGAATTATAATAAACGTTCAAACAATTTTTGCCTGGACATTAAAAATGTGTTTTTCAAAATTGAGAAATATTCCCTAAATCCAAGGAAATCCATATTCGTATTCAAGTAAAATACGCGTTTTGGAAATATTTATTTTTCGTAATAAATTTTTTTTTGTTTTATATCAAAGATTTCAGAATATTATTTATATAAAAATTACCATTGATGAATGGATCTTGCACATTATAAATTATTTTTTTTCCTTTAGATTGATAAACTTGATTCCATAAATAAAAAGCAAGAATATAGCATACAGTATTAATATTTTCATTTGAAAAAATTTTAAATGAAGCTAAATAAAATGCGCTCGTTGAAGTAGTATTTTTTTCCAAATCCAAGGAATTTCATACTTACCGAGTAAAAAATAATTCCTAAATCCTAGTCGAAAATCTTTCTGAAATTTATCTTCAAAAATTCATTTAAAAAAACGTTTTCTCAAGTAAAATGGAAATGATCATATTTACGTGAAACTCGTCCCTAAATTCAAGGAAACTTATTTTCGAATTGTAGAAATGAATTTTTATTTTTATAATTATATTTTTTTTATCAAAAACTTTATCTTCACACTGAAAAAATTTTTAGCTGCAGTCAAGGCCTTTGGATAGTTAAAATATTGATTTAATAATAACGATATATTAAAGAAAATTATTCAGTATATATATGGTAAAACTCGTCATTTACATAATCTCAATGTCAATATTCATAATCTTTTTAGATAAAATTATTATTAACAATGACTAAAATAATCCATATAGTTATTAAAAATTTAGCATAAGATTTTGTATCAATTTGCATTTATATTTTGCATCAAATTTACAATTAGATAATAATTTTAAAAATTAGTAAAATGTACATTAATATATTGTTTGTATTCGTATGTATATATCAGTTATCATATAGCAATAAATAGCTACTTACAGATACATCACTTTGATAGCTAACAGCTATCAAATGTATAATAACAGTAAGTTTTCACAAGAATAAAAATGTCAAATGTATTGTGAAATCTGCTAAATCCAAATTATTACTAGAGAGATAGTAATAATTGCTTTAGCAAAAAACTGTGAAGGTATATTTGATTAATAAAAAATATCAGTAAAAAAAAACTGTAATTCTCAGGAACACTATATTTGAAAGTATATTTTCTTGACTGTATTACGATTTTAAAATCGTTACGATTGAATTGCAGATTAAGAATTCCAAGAGAACAGTAATCCGCAGAAAGCAATCGAAACGACTAGTGAAATTCCCATATTTGAGGTGCTTCAAAACATGGTTAAAGTTGCCTGACAAAGCAAGTCCAAAAATTGAGTGGGTAGAGTCGCTGATGAGCGAACTCTGATTAATATATAAAAATACAGTGGCACTTGAAGATTTAAGTTAGACTTTTAGCTAGTGAAAAGTTGTGAAACAAAATCGCCACCTATCGTACGAAATCGGCATTGTCAAAAATTCATAATTTTCCATCAAATCTAAGAAAAAAATTCTATTATTGAATTGGGTTGTAAGCTTCCTAAAAAAAAAAAAATTCAGCACTTTATTATAAAAAGTCTCAATGTGAAGTTGGATACCCTAAATCTAAGTTTAAAATTCTCAATATTAAAGATATTTTGAACAGACAAAAAAAAATACTCAAAAGAAAAATATTTTTTTCTTTGAAGGTTGATTTTCTTACGTTAAGAAAAATAAAACTTTATATTCATTCATTCAACATCATAAAAAAAATTTTTTTGTACAATATTTATGGTCGTAAAGCAAAAATTGAAATTCTTTAGTACATATGCATGTTCTCAGAAAAAAGTATTAACCAATTGGGTCTTGTATTGTCAAACCTGGGCTGATAGGAAAAAAAACTTTATGCAAGGAAAAAACTCCTAAATCCAAGGAAAAATTTTTTAAGAAGAAACAATTTTTTTTCTAATTATAGAAAAACAAAAAAATATTGTTTGTATATTCTAGTTCATTAAAATTAAAAAATGGCACACTTTTTCTTTTTTGATTCTAGATGAAGAAAAAATCAATTATAAAAAAATTAATTTCTATCATGTAAATTATTTGGAAGATCCAGTAGAATAATTTTATTCTGGAGCATAAAAAATGAAAGATTATAGATAGTACACTACTACCAGATTGATGCAAGGAAAAACTTGCATATTAGGTGCAAATTTCTAAATCCAAGAAAAAAATTGGTAAAAACCAAATTTTTTCTAATGTCGAAAAAAAATAAAGCAAGTTATTTATGTTATTATTTACAACTAAAAAAGGCACAAAGTAGTCATAGTAGCAGGGTGAATCAGCCCAGGTAGCATGACTTTCCGTCGGTAATAATGATTGTTTTGTTACCTATTTGAAAATTCGCAACACTGTTACTTTCTGTTAGAGAAAATACAACAGACAATTCAATATTTATTTAAACGATAAATTGAACGTTTATTTAAACAATGAATTTAGTATTAATTTAAACGATTAATGGAACCTTTATTCTAACAATATTATATTAATATTAAATTCATTGTTTAAATAAAACGTTCAATTTATTGTTTAAAGAAATGTTGAATTTATTGTTCAAATTTTTGTTGAAATTTTCGTTTAAATAAATGTTGAATTTATCGTTTAAATAAATATTGAATTTACTGTTTAAATTTTTGTTTAAATAAATATTAAAATTTTCGTTTAAATAAATGTTGAAATCATCGTTTAAATAAATATCGAATTGTATTTTCTCTGGGACATTTTGCAGGTCATTTTGCAGGACTTTCCCCGGGACTTTTTGCGGAACTTTATCGGGACCTTTTTCCAAGACATTTATTTATCTGGGTATACAATTATTAATTTAAAATTTGATTTTTAACAATTGGATGAAAATAAATAATAAAATCATTTATAATGGCCGAGTGATGATCAAAAATATTATTTTTTACACATTGAATTTTAATAGAATAGGTTCACGCACTCCCGTCTTTTCTCTTTTTTTTTCCAAACTTCAAGAGGCAGAGAGACGCGCTGCAAGCGCATCATGTGGACTCGTAGTATAAAACCGTGAATACTTCAAATTCCTACCGTTAGTGATGTATATTTTCCAACTGATCGAGTTATTCCTTGAATTTAGAAAATTTCAACCAGTGCAGAGTTTTATTTTTTTTTGTTCTATTATTTTCTAAGTGCGACCCAATCCCTGTTTTTTTGTTTTGAAAAAACTATGTCCTACACGAATAGCCCGATATCCGTTTTTCAAAAAGTCAATATTTCTATCAATAACTTTCTTTTCTACGTTTATTAAGCGGGAACCTAGTGTGTTATTTATGAACTTCAATAAAATCAAGCATCGCACTATACATATTTCGGAGTTTTACAATCGACCGTAAAAATTTTCATACCAATGAATTTTTTCCTGGAATCTAGGAAAATTCTTTTAATAACCAATTTTTTCGCCAACTTTTTTTGGATCGTTTCATTACAAATTATATTTTCATTTTCTTCGTTTTAAAAAAATTGTATTCCACTCATTTATTATCATCATTCTCTCAAAAATAATAAACATTCATAATTTTTTTTTTTTTTTAATTCTAATTGAGTAGCGATTATTGTGTAATCTCTGAATTTCAATAAGATTTGATATGAAAACATACATTTTTTTCATTCTTTTACTTGAAAATGGAAATTTTTCTTCTCAAAAATTTTTCCCTTGAATTTAGGAAAATTGTAATATTACTAATTTTTATCTTTTAAAGTTCTAGTATTTTTTCGCTACAAATCATTAGTTATCATTGAAGCTTTGAGAAAAATCTGTCTGTTTTCTATACTTCAATCATTTAGTAATAAAAAAATTTAATATTCATACCAATAATTTTTCGTTCATATGCTTCATAATCAGTCAGATCTAATCTCTGAAATTAAGTATTACTAGTCATAAATTCTTTTTATTCCCACGATTGAAAATGTAATCTTTTTACTAAAAAACTTTTTTCCTTGAATTTAGAAAATTTTTCTTTTACTCAATTATTCCTTTTGTAGTTCAGCAAGATCCAAATCTGAATTACATTTTATTTCACTTTTGATCAAAATTAAAATTATTTGTCTACAATTTTTCATCGCTTATCCAAAAAAAGTAAATACTTCCAAAAATAATTCCTTTTCTACCATCAATAAGCGAGTGCATATTGTTTTATTTCTGAATTTTAATAAAATCAAGCTTCGCACTATAAGTATTTTTAAGTTTTGCAATCAAGCGTGAAAATTTTACTACTAAAATTTTTTCCTTGAATCTAGGAAAATTTTTTTGGTACCCAATCTTTTTATCAATTATTTTTTGGAATCGTTTCATTACAAATTATATTTTCATATCCTTTGTTTCAAAAAAAATGAATTTCACTGATATATCATCATCATTTTCCTAAAAATAATAAACATTCATAAAATTTTTTTTTTTTTCAATTTCAATTGAGTACTGATTATTGTGTAATCTCTTAATTTCAATAAGATTCAATATGGAAACATACATTTTTTTCCATTCTTTTACTTAAAAATGAAAATTTTTCTTCTCAAAAATTTTTTTCTTGAATTTTAGAAAAATTGTAATATTACTAATTTTTGTCTTCCATAGTTCTAGTATTATTTCACTGAGAATCATTGTTTATTATTCAAGCTTCAAGAAAAATCTGTCTTTATGAAATACTTTATTCATTCACTATCAAAAAAATTTAATATTTATACTAATAATTTTTTTTTCACGTTATTCAAGTGAGTTTTCAGTGTATTATTCTTGGATTTCAATAATATTAAGTATTACATTATATATCTTTTTTACTTTTACAATCCAAAATCAAAATTTTTAATTTAAAAATTTTTTTTCTTGAATTTAGGGAAAATTTTCAGGTTCTGAATTTATACTCACTAAACTGTATTGTTTATAATTTGCGCCACATTTTTTGTTTCTTTTTTTTTAGATTATGTACTTTCTATAATAGTTTTTTTTTCTCATCTTTAAATACTTATGTTCTGCAAAGAATCACATTTATTCTGAAAGTAGTGAGAGGTCAAGTTAGTTAATTTTCACTTCTTTCCAAGAAGTTTTTCTTTATTTCAGTGATTTGTATATTCATTTGGATAAGAAATCATGTTTAGAAAAAATTTATTCAATTTAAGTGATGCTGTTTTTTCAATTGAGCGGAGTTTTTAAATTTTATCGAAATTTCTCTTAAACGAAGTATTTTACTTAATTTCAGGGAAAATTTCATTGATCAAGGAAAAAATTTTTAACAGTGTAGTTACGTAGACTCCACCTAGTTTATTTTGTCCGGCATGACTACCCAGTGCATTGCCAGTCTCGAAGTCATCAAAATATAGAAAAATTGGAAGCACAGTTTGTGAATTGCAATTTTCAGTTAATTGTTTCCACAAACGACTTTGTATGAAATTAGTAACAACGTCTTTTTCAGCTTCTAATTTTCTTTTGTATGCCATGACAGTATCATATACTTTCGGCATTTCAAAAATTTTTTTAAAAATGTCTCTCAGAGTAAATAAATAAGCCGTTATTTTCATAGAATTACCTCCTAAATCCTCGTCAATACCTCGTTTAACTGGCTTGTTTTTGTAACCAACAACAAACTCAACTGGAGGAATGAAAGCGCCAGTGTTTTCTAGGTTTTTCATGTGCTTAAAATCACTATTAAAATCTAAAAAACCATTTTTAAATGACTCCAGTAAAGCAGTTATATCAAGAATGATTTGAAGAGCAGAAGAATTATTTTTTTTTTTTAATTTAGAATCGATCATAGAACATGCAGAGCATAAAGTTTCTTCTATTTTCTCAAAAACAAATTGAATTTGTGTTCGTGTGAAATTAGACGAGCCATAAAGTTCTAGACTTGTTTCATTTAATTTATCACAAAATAATTTTTTTAATCTCATCGTTGACATATCTTTATATTTTAAATTATCAGTGTCAGCTTGATCAGACTTATCTACATTTGTGTGATCATGCAAATGCTTTTGAAATAAATTAAAATTCGGAAAAAACTCGTCACATGGTAAATCAATACACTTAAAATACTGATTATTATCATAATGATGATAATCATGAAAATGACTTTCTAATAAGTCAAGAGAGTAAAATTCTTTGCAAATAAAACATAAAGGCATTTCGAGAAATTGTATCAATAATAATTAAAAAAAAAAAAAAATCAAATTAAGCAACCTGAATTTGTTTTATGAGTCGTTTCAAATGAGGTGCACATCGATCAGTTTCACCTTCAATTTTGTAAATTCTGTGCTGTATAATTGTCTATATGTTTTCTGACAATTTCGGAAATTTATATTGAAGACTGTAAAATGTTGAATCACTAGCATCTATTGTGGAAGCAGCTTCAAACTTTATGTCATTGATATAACAACATAATATTTCTCGATCTCGTTCAACGATAGTCCAACAAGAACTACAATTGGTGCTTCAAATAATTTTTGCTTTTTGAGATTTTTTTTTCTATCATCAAGTTTGATTTCTAACTCTTCCTCATCCTGTAAATTGAAAAATGAATAAAAACTCAAAATATTTTACGAATAATTAAAATAATGTTAATTTAAAAATGATTTAAATAACTATAAACGAAAGCAATTTGATCAATATTGACAGAGTTGTTTTAAAACATTTCTAAATAATCGTAAAAACTATTTTGTAGTTTAAATAAATATTTTATAATTACCTTAGCATGTAAAATAAATTCATTGGCTGTCTCTGCTCTTTCTAGTTTATAATCTTTTTGTTCAGAAAATACTTTTAATGGAACTGGTACAAATGCTGGTAATATTGAAAATATTATTGCACTTCGAAAACCTGTGACATTAAATGAACGAATTACTCATCAAATATTTAGGACAAAAATTTTTTAATTTTATTTTCTTACCTTCATTTGCAGTATTTTCAATATCTTTCAACTTTTCTTTTATCGATTTATCCAGTTTTTTCTTGCTCTTTGCAAAGGCAAAAATCTCGTTTTGAAAAATTTTATATTCATTCAACGTACTTGAATCGTTTTCAGCTGGATACAAGGTGTTATAATCAATTTTTATCTAAATTAAATGTTAGATTTTTCATGACAATTAAGTTTCGAGAATGTAGTAATTTATTGATAAATAAAAATTTAGGAACATTCAGGTTCAATATATAATTAAAAGTTAATAAAATATAATATACGAACCAGTTTTAATCCATTGCCTGGATGAGTAAGAGAAGGAAACATAGACAAGTAAAGAGAAGCATCTAAGTCTTCACTTTCAATCAATTGTTTGACTCTAAATTTAGAGGTATCTTTCCACAGTTGATTAACAGTGTCTGCTGGATCGAAATTCTGTTTCAGCCATTCAACTTTACTTTGAATCTCATCAGGAAAATCTAATTTTAAAAAATAAAGAATAATAATAAACCAAATATAAAAACTCATAGTTAATAATTATCAGTTTAAATTTTTTTTCAATTTTGATAAATTGTTTTTTGTTTTGATAAATTTGAAAAAAAAATACGTACTTTCTTCAAAGTCCTCATACTTGGCTAGATGAACTGGTGCAACAGATAATGAGTGTTTACGTTTTTTTCCTCTGGCATTCGTGGTTACATGAGATTTTAATAACACACCTCGCCAAAATTCGTATCTCCACTGTAATGTTCCTTTAACTTTTTCGTCAGTTACTGTGTTGGTTTTACCTGTCACGTACCAAAACTCTGCTTTCTCAGTTGGAAAGAGACTTTCGATTTTTTGTGACAATTCAACAAATCGTGTTGAACTTATGCTATTGAAAAAAAAAAAATAAATAATCAATATACTTTTTTATTTTCATCAAAATTGCTCGTCAAATTCTTGCTCTAAAAATATTCATGAATTTTTTATTTAATTTTTCATTGTTATTTTCTTTTAAATCATCATGACAAAGGCTTCAGGTTTTGAGGTTATCTTTTTAACATTTAATAATAATATTAATTTCAACTTACCTTCAAAAATTTGTTTTAGAGATTCTAAATTCCATTCTTTTAATCTATTTAATACAAACTCATCCATCAATGAACAGTCGTTGTTTAAATTAATAAACAATGAAAAACGTACGAAAAACACAAGATATTGACATTTATTATTAATTATTTATTATGCATTTGTAGCACCATATGACTGTGGTGCGTGCGCACGCTGATTTTCAGGTCAAATCGGACTTAGGCCAGCGGACCACTGATGCCGGTACTTTAGACCGCTGCGCCAGCGGCACCGTTTTTTCAGTGTAAGATGTTCATAAACAGGTGTATTGACTGGCAATTTTTTACCAATCTGAATATGAAAATTAACATGAAATGAAAAAAACAGAAACTTAGAAAAAATAAAGAAGTTCCCTCGCTGGGAATCGAACACAGATCTTTTGCTTACTAGGCAAACGTCTCGATTTTTGGACTACAGGGCTACTTATTTTTTCTAAGTTAACACCGACGTCTTTCTATTCGTCGTTTCATTTTTTTCAGGCAGAAAAAAAATAAAAAATCAACGGGAAAATTAAGATAAATTGTAGAAGCATTCTAAAAAGATATCTGGAGAAGGATATAAATAAAACAGCATCATTATTTTTATTATAAAGATCTATGTCAAACAATTTTTGAAAAATAAGATAAATAATTCATGATTTAATAGCAAATTATCAAATTATAATATTGAATTCAATTTAAGTTTCATGTTGTGTATAGATGTTTTTTTTTTTTAATTGTTTATATTTATTTATTTTATCTTGCTGTCGTTGTATTTGTGAATATTGACGTCGAATTTTTTTTTAAGTTTTCTGATTTGCTGATGGAGACGATACACGTGTGCTTGTTTTTGTTGTTGTTGTTGTTGTTGTTGTTGATTGTGTGACTGACAAATTATTTCAACATCAGAATCAATATTGAAAATGTCATATAAAACATACTGTTGTTGTTGTTGTTGTTGTTGTTGTTGTTGTTGTTGTTGTTGATCGTATGACTCGAAAATGATTTCAACATCGGAATCAATATTGAAAGGGTCATATAAATAATCTTGTTGTTGCTGTTGTTGTTCTTCAACTATTATGCATGGAATAAAAGAAAACAATATAAAATTTATATCTTCAAATGTCGAGATTATTGTATTAAAATATCAATTACCAATTGAGAAATATCTCTTTTCAATTTTCATATATATTCATGAAATACTGAGTTTTTTCAGTTGCTCTTTTATCTTCAGGATTTTTGTCGGAATGATATCTTTTAATATTTTCCCGATATATCAACTTTAGATGACTTAAGCTTCCAATATTATTGAATATTGAGTCAATTCCAGGCTTGTAATCTGACATGTTACAGCCTGAAAAATATGAATAAAATTAATACAAATTATAATGGAAATAAATTTGATTTTAATTTAGTAGCTATCTCCTCAATATTTGAATAAAAAAAAAAAAAACAAAAACAAAACGAACTATTTGATGTTAAAAAAATTTAATGTCTAATATTGATCGATTTTTTCAACATCTCTTTTATGAGCGAATTAACCACAAACACTAGATGGTGCATCATCGCCGCCGCCACCACCACCACCGTGTATTTGTTCTATTATGATTGCTGTTGTTTATATATGATCAATATTGTTGTTACTATTTTGATTTCCACTTGGTACATCATTTATTTATTCATTATTTACTCCTGTTGTTGTTGTTTCATTGAATGATTCACTATTTAATGATCTGTTCCATTTTTTTGTCCTTAACAAATTCATTCAAGATCTTGAATTTATTTCGATTATGACAAGCACGATCATAACAAGCACAAGCACTTGAATAACCACTATCTTGTGCAATATTTGTTCATTGGACAGATTCATTTCAAATATTCATTATTTGATTTAAAATATTATTACCCGAAAATATTATTATCCGAACGATCTGGAAATATATATGAATTAATAAAATAAAATATAACAATTTATGTCGTTCCGTTTAATATAAATGTTTAGTAATGCATTCTGATGTTAATTTTATTTTAAAATTAATTTTTTTTTTCATTTTTAAATCACTATATCGTTGAAGATAGTTGTTTATCTTCATATATATTTCCAGATCGTTCGACATCATAATTCTCATAGAGATCGTTGACGATAGACAGACATCGTTGGAGATCGTCAGAGATAGTCACTGATGCGGACAAAAGCGACATCTTCAACGATCTTCCACAGACGATCTTTGAAGATCACCTTTTTTTTTCCCGTGCAGTACAAGCCTCATGAAAATTACGAGACATTGGTATAGCACCTGGTCGTATTTTAAATTTTACTGATTTAGGATTACCAGTACATTTGTCACATTTTTCTGATAATTTTTCAAGGTCATTAATTGTTTCTTGAAATCCTATGCAATCTAGAATACCATCTTTACTATCTTTACGTTCACGTAGTACCAAATTTTATCCACATATTATTTATTGTTGTTTGGTATTGTAATTATGATGTTGCTGTCGTATCATGTCAAGCACTTGAATAACCACTATCTTGTGTATTAATTGTTTTTTTAACAGATTTATTTTAGATACTCATTATTTGTTTAAAGATATTATTATAACCACCAGTGCAAGTCTCATGAAAATTACCAGGCATTGGTATTGGATCTAGTCGTATTTTAAATTTTACTGATTTAGGATTACCAGTACATTTGTCACATTTTTCTGATAATTTTTCAAGGTCATTAATTGTTTCTTGAAATCCTATGCAATCTAGAATACCATCTTTACTATCTTTACGTTCACGTGGTACCACATTTCATCCACATATTATTTATTGTTGTTTGGTATTGTGATTATGATGTTGCTGTCGTATTATATCAAGCACTTGAATAACCATTATCTTGAGTATTATTTGTTTATTTAACAGAATAATTTTAAATACTCATTATTTGATCAAAAATAATATAATAAATTATATATTGTATATAATAAAAGTTCTAACCTTAATATTCACCTTTGTATCTTGAATCTTTCAGGAAACTAAAATTTTGAAACAAATTTTTTCGTATCGTTGTCAAGGGAATAAATGAATAAAACAAAATAAAAAAAAATTGCTTACCTTCATACCGTTACTTTCGTTGCATCCATCTTTTGTTTTTTTTTTTTTACTGCCTATTTCTAATAATTCAAGATTCATAGTCTTCAAACGTGCTGTTAGTGACGAGCATTAAAAAAAAATTGATCAAAAAATTTACATATATAAATAATAATTGAAAAAATACAAAAAAAATACTACGACCGTGAAACGGATTCGAACCCCTGACTCTTTGATCATGTAACGGATTATTCTGAAAATCGTTCGAATAAAATTATTTCATTAGTTACAGCGTGGTTTTAGCTGCAAACCCTTAAAAAAAAAACGGATTGTTTTCAAAAAAAATATTTTTCCAAGTTACCCCGAGGTTTTTTCTTTAAATCACAGAGATTAAAAGAGTATTTATAAAATCAATAAAATGAAATTTTTTTACTGATTACTCTGAGGTCTCAGCTGTAACCCCCTTAAAAAAACGGATTGTTTTCAAAAAAAGTACTTTTCGAGGTTACCCCGAGGTTGTCTTTTTAAAAAGCTGAGAATATAGGGGGATATTGTAAAAACAAAAGCTGGTAAGGATAGGAAATTTAATTTATTCAATAATGTAATTATTATTTTTATGTTCGAGAAAAATTTTATGTATATTTTCTTTTTTTCTTTCAAGATAAAAAGGTAGTCATTCAGTCAATCAAACTATTGAGCATTGGTGCATATGCCAACAAATCGGCATACATGGTAATTATAATGAATATATTATATATATAAATATTTTATAAAAATTGGGCAAACTTGTTAAGGAGTTTTTATAAAATTTTTATCACTCCCCCCCCCCCTCCCGTGAGTTGATGTTTTTGAAAAATTAACTAAAATAACGAAATAAAAAATAAAAAATAAATGTTTCGTCGGGACTCGAACCCGGGTCTTTCTGGCTGTGAGGCAAGCACTTTACCTCGAAGCCAGAAATCTTATGACAAATAGTTTTCAAAATATAAATAGGAATATGACTATTCTAAATTTTTTTACTTTGCTGTTTAATCACAATTATATTATTGACTTTCATTTGAATATAAAAAATTTTAATTTTGAAAACTCTTTGTTCATATGTGTATGAGAAAGAAAGATAAAATCGGGAATAAAACAGCAACGTAAAAGAATTTAGTATAGTCATATTCTTATTTATATTTTAATAGCTATCTGTCAGAAGAATTCTGGCTTCGAGGTAAAGTGCTTGCCTCACAACCAGAAAAACCCGGGTTCAAATCCCGCCGAAATTTTTGTTTTTTATTTCATTAAAATTTTAGTTAAATTTTTTAAAAAAAATCAACTCGGAGGGGGGGGAGGAGTGATAAAAATTTTTATGAAATTTTTATAAAATCATTTTTATAAAAATTTTATAAAAGCTTCTTAACAAGTTTGCCCAATTTTTATAAAATTTTTATAAAATAATTTTATAAAATGATTACCGTGGGGGGTCGGCTGAATGTAATCAAAAAGTCATCTATTTCTCAGACATATGTCTATTTTCTATAATTTAATAAGAAATATAATGATGCGTATAATCAAAACGTCATGAAACTCTTACCTCGAATCTTCAAAACCCAGTAAACACCCCAGCAAGTATTCAGGTGTCCCGAGATTTTACAGATATTTGAGATAGTATCAGAAGTAAGAAGATGGATAACGAAAACTGTAGCAAAACATACCGTAAATAGAATTTAAATGTCTTTGAATACTGGAACGGGATGAAAACATTGGACTAGCACTTGTTCTCACGAGATTAAAACATCATTCATGTAAAGATTAATTTTATTTTGAATTGAGAATCCCCACGTGATTTAACAGGTCCTGATGTCACATACGTGTGTTACAAAAACGTGCTGTCTATTGTCTACTGTATATAGCATAACTTCGTTGAAAGAGGGTGATATACCCCAGTTTATGCACCCTGCAGCGATGAGCGCGATCATATATTGGGAGCTTTACTGTATATGTGTACACAATTTTGTACAAAAACCTTGAGCTCTCACTGCTTATACATATGTCCTTGATTTGTTCGAAGATTAATATCTATATCTGAAGTTGATTAAATAAAAGATGATGCTAAGTCCCTGTAGAATTGTCGCTGTGTGGGACTGAGAACAGCAACAATTTGCAAATGAATAATTTAATATTCCAACTTTTAATTATTTTGATGGATATACTAAAGTAAGTTTTCCATTAACAATTTTTCTCATGATCCACAAAACAGTAATTATTACAACAGAAATAATTTTTTCAGTAGACAAAGTAGTTCAACGATATTATATTTTCTAACGATAAATTTCTCTTGTCATTCATTTTAGTGATGGAGTAATGATATAGATGAAATAATTCTCTACCAAACTTGCACTTTTCTCTTTCCATATGGAGTTTAGTTCACTTGAAATATATTTTATTGATAAAACAGGCGACATTTCATTCAATTTAATGATTAAGTCGTTTAATTTGAGGAAGTCATAGATTAAATTAATAGAAAATTGTTTTTATTTCTGATTAAAAGAAATGAAAAAAATCAATATTACAGTTGCTGAAGCAACTGTGCCTTCCCTTCGGGGGGAATTTTAATTTCAATTTTTAGTCTATTGAAAATTGAGGTAATGAATAAAAATGATTCGTGAATAGAAATATTTATTTTTTATTGTTATAATGCGTAAAGTTTATTTAATTTTCGTTCATTTTGCTTGTTCCTTCTAATGGGTCATCTTCATTTCCGGAATCACTTTCTTCTACCTTTTTAAATTCTTTGTTTTTATTTATTTTGTTGTACCATGATTTTACTCTGTGAATGTTTAAAATCTGTTCATAAATTTCCATATTATATTTTATTTCTTTTACTTTACTTTTTTCCCTCTGTTGAATTAGGATTTAGTGTTTTTGTCGTTGTCGAAGTCGTTGTTAAGTTTTTAATCTTTTTATATTCATTTATTTTCAATTCTTTCAGTGCTATCACATCACCCTTTTTTCCCTTAAAACTTTCTGCCTCTTCATTCCACATATTTAATTCAATCTGAAATATATATTTTTTATTTTGGTCATCTTTCATTCTTTTTTTTTTTTAAATAAATATTTTCAGGGAAGGGAGGGTGAAGGGGTAGGAAGAGAGTGGGGAGGGAAAGGCGGGGGGGGGGGGCGTGTTTTTCTTTATATTCAGTGATTTTTCCTTTAAATTTCTCATATTTATCGTATTTTTCTTTATATTTAGTGATCTTCCCATGAAATTTTCGTATATTTTCCTTTATATTTACTGATATTTATGTGATATTTTTAACTTTTAGCAAAGTTTCTCTTAAATTAATTATCTTTTCTCTTGAATAAAAAAAAAACTGTTTCAATTTAAAGCAAATAAATTGCTTTAATTAAAAAATATTTTGCTCAATTTAATACATTTTTTTTTAAAATCAAAGCCTAAAACTTTCAAGCAAAATTTTGCTATATTTCAGCAACTTTTTCTCTCAGTGTAGGTTTTGAATGATTGGCTTCGTGGATGATGATAGTATATTTCGGCTCAGCGGGCGGGTAATACCCGATTGTCACCTTGAATTTGTAGCGCAAAGTATGTGATTCTAGCCCAACAAATAATTGGCTACAAACGGGTATTTCCCGCCCACTCAGGCAAAGAAAAAGTATTTATTTACTCAATAAAAATATAAGATTTACAAAAAAAATTTTTTTTGAAACTTTATAGTTTACAATGTAAAATTAACTATAAAAAAATGTAAATTTTATAATATATTGTTTTAGATTCCTCAGTCACAAACGAAAATGCCAAATTTATAATTTATTTTTCTCCGTATCCCGTGTATACTGAGAGAATTAAAACGTGAAATATTATTAAAAATAACTTTATAATCACGGGGTAACACCGCCAGAAAGCGCTCTAACATCTACTACTTAATATTCTCGTGATAGTATGTAACTTAACAGGGAAACAACGAAGAATTCACGGGATAGTACATTGAAAAGATGAGTTTATTTCTTGAGTACAATGTCGTAGTTTTCACGGGGTATCCCGTGAAAATTTCTACGTGTCACGTTAAATTAAAAAATAAATTTCGTTTTGACCCTATTAGACGGTAAGACAAAGGCAAAAACAGCGTGTGAAACTGAATTGAACAAAAAACCTGTTAAATGGTAGCCCTTGAGACCCAGAACACGTTGCACCTATTTCTAATCATTTTTATTGTCTGCCGTCCACAGGTAAGCCAGGTAAAAAATCGATAATTTATACGACTCTAAATTGATTGGAATTTGTTTAATATTTTTAATTTTATTATATTAAGTTCCCGAGTAGAAATTCAGGTCAGGTTCGGATCAAGCCCTGATCAGGCTTGCTTGATTTCAAATCCAATCTGGATCCAGATACTGGATCCGAACCTGACCAGGATGTAACGCTTTTTCGTAAGGTTCGGATCCAGAATGGATCAGGATACCTGATCAGGCTGTGGTAAAGATACATGATCCATAATGGATCCAGATTCCGGATCAAAACTGGATCAGGATACATGATTTATTCAAAAAAAAAAATTAATAATTTCAAATTTATTTTTTTTTTAATTTGAAATCTAACGCTTAACAGAATATACAGATAAACTTTATTATTACAAACTGACCTAATTGATAATTTACCTAACTAATTATTGCTACGACCGGGGTTCGAACCCTTCGACACGGGATTACACGCTCGGCCATTGAGGCATTCGATAATTCGTACTAACTTTTTGTCCTCATAGGTTCTACAAATTGCCTGGTCAGGATAGCATCAGGCCTTATTTTATCCTTAATAGGGATAGCCTGATCCATTCTGGAACAAGACTGGATCGAGAAAAAATTATTTGAAAAAAAAATAAATTCAATAATTTTTTCTTGATCAAGATTTGATCCAGAATGGATCAGGCTACTCTATTAAGGATAAAATACAGATAGCCTGATGCCATCCTGATCAGGCAATTTGTAAAATTCAAAGACGCAAATTTGATACTTGTTTCTTCATCCATTTTGGATGCAGCTAGCCTTACTCTATCCTTAATAGAGTAGCCTAATCCATTCTGGATCAAGACTGGATCAAGAAAAAATTATTTGAAAAAAAAATAAATTCAATAATTTTTTCTTGATTAAGATTTGATCCAGAATGGATCAGGCTACTCTATTAAGGATAAAATACAGATAGCCTGATGCTATCCTGATCAGGCAATTTGTAAAATTCAAAGACGCAAATTAGATACTTGTTTCTTCATCCATTTTGGATCCAGCTAGCCTTACTCTATCCTTAATAGAGTAGACTGATCCATTCTGGATCAAGACTGGATCAAGAAAAACTTATTTGAAAAAAAAATAAATTCAATAATTTTTTCTTGATCAAGATTTGATCCAGAATGGATCAAGCTACTCTATAAAGGATAAAATACAGATAGCCTAATGCTATCCTGATCAGGCAATTTGTAAAATTCAAAGACGCAAATTAGATACTTGTTTCTTCATCCATTTTGGATCCAGCTAGCCTTTCTCTATCCTTAATAGAGTAGCCTGATCCATTCTGGATCAAGACTGGATCAAGAAAAAATTATTTGAAAAAAAAATAAATTCAATAATTTTTTCTTGATCAAGATTTGATCCAGAATGGATCAGGCTAGTCTATTAAGGATAAAATACAGATAGCCTGATGCTATCCTGATCAGGCAATTTGTAAAATTCAAAGACGCAAATTTGATACTTGTTTCTTCATCCATTTTGGATGCAGCTAGCCTTACTCTATCCTTAATAGAGTAGCCTAATCCATTCTGGATCAAGACTGAATCAAGAAAAAATTATTTGAAAAAAAAATAAATTCAATAATTTTTTCTTGATCAAGATTTGATCCAGAATGGATCAGGCTACTCTATTAAGGATAAAATACAGATAGCCTGATGCTATCCTGATCAGGCCATTCCTACTCTATCTTTAATAGGGGTAGCCTGATCCAGTCCGGATCAGAACTTGATCAAGATGAAATTATTTAAAAATTGAATAAATTTAATACTTTTATCTTGATCAAGTCCTGATCCGGACTGGATCAGGCTATCCCTATTAAGGAAAAGATGTAGGTGCCTGATCCAGGCTTGATCAGGATGTGATAGAGTTACTTGAATAGGGATAGCCTTACGATATCCTGATCAGGCCTGGATCAGTGTTCAGGCTATCCTGAACAAGTTTCTACTCGGGTTAACTTTAAAGTTCCAATCAAATGAGTTATCATCCGGCCGAGATATTAATTTTCGAAAATGGAAAAAAACATGAATTATAGCGTACGTCTAAACTGATTGGCGAGCTAGGTTATTTTTCTTTAATGTATTTTAAATATAAAGAAAAAAATTCCAATCAAAAAGATATCATTAAAAGGGCTAAAAAAATTATTAAAAATTAAATCGAATTGTAGAGTAATGCGGGGGCTGAGCGGTATGGGGAATACAGAGGGGCGTGAAAATAATAGAGTGGTGGGAGTTTTTTATCTTTTTTTTTCTCTATAGTTTTCTTCTTCTAATATAAACTCCAAGCTGACTGCCAAACTCCCCACCACTCTATTATTTTCACGCTCAGCCCCCGCATTACTCTACAATTCAATTTAATTTTTAATAATGGTTTTAACCCTTTTAATGATTTTTTTTTTTGATTGGAATTTTTTTTTTATATTTAAAATACATTAAAGAAAAATAACCTAGCTTGCCAATCAGTATAAACGTACGCTATAATTCATGTTTTTTTCAATTTTCAAAAATTGATATCTCGGCCGGATGATAACTCATTTGATTGGAATTTTAAAATTAACCTAATATAATAAAATTAAAAGTATTAAACAAATTCCAATCAATTTAGAGTCGTATAAATTATCGATTTTTTACCTGGCTTACCTGTGGACGGCAGACAATAAAAATGATTGGAAATAGGTGCAACGTGTTCTGGGTCTCCAAGGTCTCCAAGGTCTCCAAGGGCTACCATTTAACAGGTATTTTGTTCAATTCAGTTTCACACGTTGTTATTGCCTCTGTCTTACGGACTATATAAACAAAGTGACTTTCACGGGATGTACCGTTGATTATTTACTTTATTCCGTTGTTTTTTCTTGAAATTTAAGTAACTTTCACGTGCCCTGGTAGAAATCCTGTCTCATACATACCTAATAATTAGCTATTTTTATTAGATTCAAACTCACAGTTAGCTAATTCTTAGACGAATACTTAGATGATTATGAGGGCGAAATGTAAGCGGTATCTTCCCATCAGATGGCTATTTCTATTAGACTCATAAATAGCCATTTCTCAGCTAATAATTCGTATTTCATATGGGTTAAATAATAATAAAAATACTGATAATAATTTTTTTCTTTTTATTTTGCAATAATAAAAATTTACAATATTTCACTTGATTTTTGGCTGCATTTCATTCATATTTCATTCCAAGACAACTACTAGTAGCTCAATAGATTCAGTTTTAGAAGTCTTCCTTCACTTGTGATTTTTATTGAATAAGGCTTCATGGTGTTGGATCTTTATTTCCAGATATTTTGTACCTAAACAACAGAAATCAACATTACTAAAATACTCAAAATAATTGAACTGTATTTAATATTTTATTAACTCACATTTTAATAAATGACAAATAATTTCACTTAAAAAAAAAATATTACTATGGTAAATGATGGTGTAGGTACGACATTTAACCTTCAAATTTTTTACTCAAGTAACTGCAAAAAAAATTTACAAAAAAACAAATTTAAAAAAATAATGATTAAATAAAATATTCATATTAAAAATTTACTTACTTTATTTTTTCACCTTCAAAAGAAAATAAATAATTTTGTAATGTTTCTTGTTGATTGTAAATTAAATAAAATAATTAATGTTATTCACTGACAGCTGTACATGGACTCTAAGTTCTTGCAGTTCTCAAACACAATCCTCTGTAAGTCTGTAAATTTACTCCAGTGCCCTCTAGAGCACTAAAACTAAACAAATATGTAGCAGTACAATTTTTACCTATTTATTAGCTATTTTATAGGTCATATTTTAGATTCAAAATAATCATCGTGGTACTAGTTACAGAGGGCGCTCAGAATAAAATGAATCTAATCGTTGAATCTAACATTTACCTACTTATTAGCCACTCTTGTTAGAAACAAAAATTTTTCTATTTTAAATAGCTGTTTATTAGCTATTATATGCCTACTTATATTGTATCCACTTTTTAGCCATTGAAATTAGCTAACAAATGGATTGAAACTAATTGAATCTCACGGAATTCTACCAGGGTGGTATCCCGTGAAAATTTCTACGTGTCACGTTAAATTAAAAAAAGAGAAAAAAAAAATTCAACAAGATGGTAATTATATTGATGTCTATATCTGTGCATATTCCATGATGACTTATCATTTTACAAGAATTTTTTTGCTAACCGGGTTCGAACCTACTACTACCTTACTACTAAACCTAAAACCTAACGCGCGAGACCATTTTTACAAGCTGTACGAGTTGAAATTTAGTTCCCATAATTATGACCGATTAATTTTTACGTTAATACCACGTGAAGATAATAGAAAATAAACAAAGGAAAGGAGAAACTCAAAAACTACGTGGTTATTCCGTGAAATTAAATCATGAAAATGAAAAAAAATAAACAAAAAAAGGAGGAACTCGAAAATTACGTGCTTATCCCGTGAAAATAAATCAAAACATTTTTGTTTTGTAATTTGATTTATTTTCACGTGGTTACCCTGTCATGTTTGTCCTCAGACATTTAAATTTATTTGAAAAAATTGCATTAATTTTAATTGTTAAACAAATAAATAAAATACCAAGGAAAAGCAGCTGATATTAAATTACCGTAACGCTCTGAGCTTGGCGCATTGATGGCCGATTAATGTTTGCCGACTTTTGGCGGAAGTTCGTCAAGCATCGGCCAATGCTTGGCCGTGCTGTGTTTTCCTATACACTGAGAGAATTAATACGTAAATTTCACGGGGTAATACCACGAAAAGAAGCTATAAGGTCATTCCCGTGATTATTGAGTATTTTTAATGTAAATTATACGTGATTTTTGGTGGACTTTACAAAACGATCCCGTGAATATTCCAGGGTCTTGCCAGATACGGTATTTACCGTCTATATAAATAAAATTTTCGTAAATTATTCCGGTAGACAACGGTATATTCACGTTGTAACCCGTGAAAAAGTGAGTAATACACAGTAATATTCACGGATGCACGTGGAATCTGTGGGATTGATTTGATTCCACGATATAACATATGGAATTTTTCTACATGACCGATTATTTTCACGTGAAGACCACGTGAAAATAAAAAAAAATAAACGAAGAAAAGAAGAAACTCGAAAACTACGTGGTTATCCCGTAAAATTAAATCATGAAAACGAGAAGAAATGAACAAAAAAAAGAGGAACTCGAAAACTACGTAGTTATCCCGTGAAAATAAATCAAAACATTTTTGTTTTGTCATTTGATTTATTTTCACGCGGTTACCGTGTTATGTTTGTCCTCACATTTGAATTTATTTGAAACAATTGCATTAATTTTAATTGTTCAACAAATAAATAAAATACCAAGGAAAAGCAGTAGTGAAGGAAAAGATGTTGTTAAGGAATTAATGTTGCTTACCACATAATTTTTTTAGCTTACCTTTTTTTTGAATCATAATTCAGATGAGCTTTAAGTATAAATTTGGATCCGATTTAAGTATAAATTCGGATCCTATTTACGTATGAATTCGAATCCGGTTCAAGTATAAATTCGGATCTTTGCTGGATATGCATTTTGCAATCGGATTTTGCTAAGGGGTCCTTATTACAACCAGATCCGTAGTCCTTGATTCGATCCGGATCTGTACCAGCGGATCCGAATCAGATCTGTACATTCGGATCCGAATCAGATCTGGTAAATCAGGTCCGAATCAGACTTTAAATCAGGTAAACCTGATCCGAATCGGACCAAAATTTCTACTCGGGCTAACACCTACCATTTTATCAAGTACTAAACGTTTACAGCGATATCTTTCTAGACAACGATAATTTATAACAAAAAAATTTATAATAAAAAGTGAATAAAATGAACAATAATATGAATACCGACCGTAATATAAATTGTCAAAAACAACAGAAAAATCAATAAAAGAAACTTATAGAGTCATAACCGCAATCACTCTAAAAGAAGTTTCACTTCTCCCGCGCGTACTCGCAACACGCATAATTTTTTTTTTTTTTTTTGTACAAATGGCCGTAACCAGGATTGAACCCCTATCTACCTATCAAAATATAAATCTATATAAAAAATAAAAAAAAACTTCATCAATATTTTTTTTTTTTTTTAAACCAAGCATGAATCAATAATACTTTTAATAAATAATATTCCAATTTTATTGTCTACAAAATACACTCCCAATGTTTTTTTTTCAATGAATATTTGGTTTAAAAAAAAAAAAAAAAAATATTAATAAATTTAGTTTTTATTTTTTATATGGATTCATATTTTGATTCATTTAAGTTATTTATAAAACTATGTATTTTTTTGAGTGTGTTGGAAGTCTTTCTTAATGAGGACGAAAATTTTCTAACCTCCATGTGAAGTTGTACAAAAAAAAAAATCAGATAAAAATCTTGACCTTCTTACTTATTATTAAATATAAATAAAAACTAAAATTACTTTCCTTATTAATATTAATATTTCTCTATCCAATGAGCCTAGTCTCGAATTTCTCCGATGTATAGTAAAATAGATATGAGAACCTGTAAAAGCCAGGTACAAGATTTGTCTAAAAAATAAATATTTTATCAAAATCGACACATTCTGCATTTTTCTCTTTCTTGCATTTACCGTTTCAATTTACTCTCGCCTAATATTGTACAACATATAAAGATGCGTATACATATTAACATATGCATGTATAAACGCGCATGCGTATTATCCGGGATAGTTCAGCGCGTATTTGTTTCTTTCAAATAATTTTTTATAATTTTATTCTTTTAAAAATTAAAGAAAAGTAGTGAAATAACATCAAAACAAAAATTGTTAATTTTTATATAGAAAAGTAACTCATTTTTTCCCTTTTAAATAAACAAAATATGTTGTAGCGAGATGGTATGCTCCCGCGCATATTTGATGTCTCCCACGACATTGACCTGTCACGTGACATAGTCAATGAGGTGTTACTTGAGTATATATATGTATGTAATAGAGAAATCTATCTTCTTGTCGATTGAGAGTTCTCTCTCTTCTCTTCGAGTCCGGCCACCAAGCTGAACGGTGCGTCCGAGCTATCTTGTATAAGTTGTATTGGTGATGTGGCTATGCCACCTCACAACAAATAATTTATATATATATATTGTGTCTTGTTAAATTATCATATCAAATAGTCTGTATCGCACCACGTATCCGAATATATACCACGATAATTTCACAAGGGTTGTAAGGCCTTGAGTTTGATACAGGGCTATCAAAGTATGTGTAGGATACACGAAGAAAAACAAACGACAAATATTGTTAAGAAAACAGGACAAAAATTGTCATGCCGCACAACAAAGTGGAGGCGAAGTTGAAACCTTATAATATTTGTTCTGCCGGCAGTACAGATTTTGTTCATCTGGCAGAGTAATAATTGCCGTGCTGTTTAAGGGATAACCTCGGCCAGTCACTAAATATTAGAATGCTTTGAAATTTTTACAGTAGATTCTTGAAATACTGATACATTTTATGTAATTTTTTGGTAATTGTTTGGGAGCTCGTTATTGTTTTATTAATTTTCAAAGTTGACAACTTTTAACATGGGCTCTTATGGAGAATATGATTTTTGTCAAAAAAAAAGTCCATTAAAATACCGATATCTTTATTCGACAATGTTACACCGTGGAAAAAAAGCTATTGGGTTATAAAATGAGACAAAACAAAACGTATGGAAAAAAAATTAAAGAGGTTTGGAGCTTAGTTTTTTATAATTAATAATTACAGTATGAAAAAATTCATCTAATCGAGCAGTATATATGACGTCTACTATATTCTAATGTCAGCTTGGCAACACCGAATTGTGATCCGCCATGTTGTGGCGTGTAGGTTTAAAACCGCCAGTAATAAATCCCACATTGATACACACATACTGCCACAGCAGCTATATCATACACTAACACAACGGCACTCTCAGTACAACCAACTGTTTTCTTTTTTTGCGGTGTTTCACGTTTTACACATTTTTTTTAACTATTAAATAAATGTTACAAAAATAAAAAGTTGATAAAATATATTTCAGGGATTAATAATATTAGGTTATTATACAATAATTATTGCAAAAAACTATTATTTTGTCAAAAAAAAAAAATGAAAACTTCGTCTTTTTGAGGTTGGCAATGGCTCTCGGACCAATGTATTAAACATAGGCTTTATCCCCTCTCCTATACCCCAAAATTTGGCCAAGGTAATCCCTTAACAAAATTTGTCATGCTCTAAACGAAAATTAATCGACATACAACAAAATTTGTCATGCTCCAAACAAAAACTGTTGAACATACGACAATTTTTGTATTTAGTTTAATAATTTTTATTATTCCACATAACAAAAAATCTAAAACCATATTAAATTTTTTTTTTTTCAAAATTACGAAATAAATTTTCATTATGATAATTAAAAAGAAGAAGGAAACCGAATTAAGGAAGGATTTATTTTTCATATTTATATTTATAATTATAATTATTAAAAATTAAAATAAAAAATCTCTGCATTAAAATGACAGATGCAGGTTATGTTTGTCATTTTCATATAATTTCATACTTTATTGTTGATGTGATTTGTTAAATATCAAGTTTGGTTATTTATCTAGTTGCTCACAAATATTTTAGTCTATAATTCAATGATTAAAATGTTATTAAAATTTGACATCTTGGGATTAATTAATTTATTTTTAAAACGTCAGTCACACAAAAGCTGATCTCAACTTAGACTGTCTTAGAAAATTCCACACAATGCCATGTAGATATACCGAGGCACACGAACAAGACCGAGTCTTACCGATATCACCCGAAAATCAAATTGTTGTGCAGCACGGTAATATTTGCCTTGAAACTGGACAATATTCATTGAGCAGCCGAAAAAATATTATTAAGCAACACTACAAATATTATTGGATGGTAAAAATTGTTGTGCAGCTAAATGAAATTTGTTCAACGATACAATAAAATTTGTTGCAGCACAACAAAAAGCGACAGGATAGGATTCCGCCTCTAGTTTGTTGTGCTCTAACAACAATTTTTGAGGTTTTTTTTTCTCAGTGTAGTGAACATGTGGCCAACATGTAAGCCAATAATAATTGAAAAGGCTGATGTTCAAAATGAAGATGCAACACTGAATCAAATAAATAATATTGAAGAATTAATTGAGGTAATAGATAGAACAGTCAATATTGAAAGATTTAATTGAGCAATAATTAAAATTATTAAAGAAATAAAATGTATGACAGTTTCTATAAATGGATTAGAATTAATTTATAAAATATGTTCAGAGGTTATGCTGTGGTTGCATGGAGCACATGTTGATATATCAAAATTTATGCAATGCAACATGAATAGAGATGTATATGATGAGGAATATCATCGGATAAATGGTGGTATGGAACTCAAAAATTTAGTTGATAATATTATGCAAGAATTAGAGAAAGAAGAAAAAGAAAAAATGATGAATAAAATAAATGATCAGCAGGGGGGTGATACATCAAATTATGCTAATCATGGTGAAAAAATAATTTGTGATCAACAAAATGAAGCAATGGTTGTTGATAATGAAAATAAATTAATAAATGTTGTGAGGAATAATCACAACAAATACATTGAAAAAACAAATAATTGTCAAGAAAATGAATTAAAAGTTGTGCATGAAAATCACAACAATCATGTTGATGAAGCAAATAATTATCACCAAATGACTTTCGATGATAATATGTGTGAAAATAATATTAATAATAATAATTTGAATGTTATTGTTGAAAAGGAAATTAAATTCAAGGTTGTCAGTAATAAATATGACAATGATATTGAAAAAATAAATGCTGGACAACAATGCAAAATAGATTGTGCTAAGAATAAACACAAAAATAAAATAAAGTTACAACTGATAAATAATCAAATGGAAAATAATGATAAAATTAAATGCAAAATAAAATTAAAGTGTTTGCATTTAATAAATAACAATAATGTGCAGTCCAATAATTCCAAATATAATGGTAAATTTTGATGTAATAAAAAATATTGTTACCATTGGAACACATGGGACAAATATATTGTGGATGGTCAATTCAAGGATGGTAATGGTGAATCAAGTTGGCTATTGTCATTTGCCTCGTGCCAAGGACCAGGTGACATGCTAACCACTGTATTCATGTGTGAGCTTCAATGGCGCATTCAAATATATGCCATGTAGGAACGCTCAAGGCCAAATAATGTATGATGGATGCTACTGCTACAATATGCTGGACATATTCAAGGAGTGGCGCAAATTCATCAAAATTTTATAAACTGAATTATAAGATGTGTATTATATCCTTTTTGTAAATAATTTGATAATTGATAATTTATATATTAGTTTTTTAAAATTTTTGAGACACAAAGTCAAATTTTAAACAAAATAATTTGAATTTTAAACGATGACTAATATAAATTTTAATCTTTTGATTGTATTTATTAATATATTAAATTTTTCAAAGTCAATTTTACATTTTAAGAAAAAAGAATTCAATTTTATTTAATGATCATTGGAAAATTTTAACTTTGTAAATATTAATATTGTTTGGCATTATGTTAAATATTTTGTATGTAATCTATAATTATGTATCTGTAAATTTTGTTTTTTGAGTCATCAAATATTGGGCAAATGTATTATGTCTATTTTTTTAATTATATGTCAAAAATAAACATAATAGGGGGGTACTGTAGCGAGATAGTATGCTACTGAGATTTAATTCTACCTGGACTTGAACTTGGGTCTTCGGTGCCACATTCTGAAGCATTACCACTCAGTCACGGCGGCTATAGCAAAACTTATGAATTAGTTTCTGATTTGAATGAAATCAACCAAAGACTATCTCTTGGCGGCCCGAGATTCAGCTGAAGCTTGGCCACATGGATAAATTTTTTTTTTTTTTTTTACTGGAAAAACACCGCGATTTTTATTATGGCCCACAGCAATCCGGAAACGTGAGGGAAATGTATTAGAATTTGATATAGGCCTAGCAATTTTTCTCGATGAGCGCCGCCTGACGGCAATTTGAACTTTTAGCCTTGTACCATAGTCATTTTTGAAATAGCCATACACTGAAAAAACTAGTGATGTCGACTGATACGGTATTTGGTATTTTACCGGTATTAAATACGGTAAAATACGGTATTTGGTATCAAATTGAAATACCATACCAATATGCCTTTCACCGATTTTTCCATGTAAATACCGTAAAATACGAGTAAAATTTTCGATACGGTATTTTTACAACTATATAGGTGAAAATACGGTATTTTCTGTTTTTGGTACAAGCAAAAAAAAATTTTTTTTTTTTTTTTTTTTTCATATAATTTCTAGATTATCAACCGTGGCACTGGTCATTAATAGCGGCCATATTTGATATTTTGTTTTATTGTCAAATGTCAATTGCTCAGCTGTTTTTATTATATTGCACATTCCACATTGACATTATTATTTTAAAAGCCGATATAATAACAAAAAAACTTTTTAAGTGTAATGAAAATTTATTAATATAAATACTTCTTCCAATAATACTAACTTTTTTTATTTAAAAAAACCTTATTTTTTTAAGGACAAATATTTTTTTTTTTTTATATTTTAATTTTGCTATATAATTTATTTACTGAATTTATTTATTGAATTTATTTATCATCTATAACTTCGTATGTATTTATTTTTATTTATACAATAAAATCAAGTTATGTTCATATATTTTTTATTTTTCAATACCATGAGTAACATCTCTATAGTTGTAAATACGGTATTGGTATCGAAAATTTCACTGATACCGTATTTTTACATACAGATTATTGATACGGTATTGAATGGTAAATTACCGTATCAATACCGTATTTTGTACCGTATTTGGTATCAAAAATAAAATACCGGTATTTGCACATCACTAGAAAAAACGTTCCCGCTGCAGGCACGGTCTATTAGACCGGTAATGGTAGACTGCTACAGTAGCAGGATGTCCATTTAAATTCACAGTAAGCACCCGTATGGTCTCGGTAAACTGTGCTGCTGATTCAGCAGTACAAAGCACTGCTGTGGCAACTGGATGCGCACATCTGTATGCGCGGTCATATACGGTTCACGATATTGACATCACTTATAGGTTAGGATTAAAATTTAGAATTTTTTAAATGTTCAATTAAACATTTCTTTTAATGTTAAATTTGAAAATTTTTTTTCACGTTAAAAATTAAATTTTTCACATTTTTAATTTACCGTGTTGTATTATTTTTATGCTATCATTATAGTTAATGCAATTTCTTCGTTTATTTAATAAGTTAATTTATTATTATTACACGGTAAATTAAAAATGTAATTTTTTTTTTTTTAATTCTATATTCAAATAAAATATATTTTTTTTAATCTCTTTATTCATATTTTTTTATAATATACAAGATTTTAAAATCAATTCATATTCAATAATAATAGTAATATATAATTATATTTATTAATAATTAATGTTAATAATATATATATATATACATCATTTAATTTATCGAATGAGTCTTTACGTGTCATACAGCATTCTTTGTACCGCTCATACGCCTGAACTCATCAACAGTAAAGTCTACCGCTACAGCGCTTCGCAGTCTACTTTACTGCTTCGACAGCAGGAACGTGCCTGAAGTTGGAACAGTTTTCCAGTGTATGAAAAATTTACAAAGCCAATACTAAATATTGAAAATTGACAATGCAAGTTTTAAAGAAGTGAATATTAATATTTGATAAGTCAAACAGCAAAATTTAAAATAAGCAAAAGTAAATTTTACAATAGTTATAAATTTTTTTACCCTGCACCGTGCCCCCTCCCCCTCCATAAAGAGGTAAGGAGGCATGGTGCAGGGTAAATAGATAATAATTTTAATGGAATAAAAATAAAAAAAATGCACAGATAACTCATAGGCAAAAATTTATTAACAACAACAACAATAATAATAATAATAATAATATTTTTACATAAATTTATTTTGACGAAACTTGACCTCAAAACTTGCAAAGAATGGATTAAAAAAAAAATAAATTGAAAGTTCCATAAGTTACATATCTATATATATAAATGTGAAAATGAAAACCTTTGAGGCATATATTTTCAGCAACTACCCAACCGATCATTATGATTTTTTTTTTAATTAAAGAGCTTAGCACGGAGATCGTTTTTAGCGTTTATCCGATTTCATAACTTAATAAACAACCGAGTTATTAATTATTATAAATAATAGCCTGCTACGCGGCAGAGTCAACAGGCGGCGCTTCAGTAGTGGCTGCTTTACACTCATACAATCACAGAGTTGGAAAAAGAGAGAGAACGCGCCATAGTCCCAAATGATCTATTTGCATTTAAACATAATAAAAAAATAGAAAAAAAATTAACAATAATATTTTCGAATCAACTAGCTTAGGAATCATCAGACCGATAGCTAAATAGAAGTGTAGGTAAAAATATAGTTACAAGCTTAAAAATTTTGGTAAATATTCGGTTTAAATGAAATGTGTTATCAATAGAAAATGTTTAATAAAATGAAAATGTTTACGTTCAAAATTTCTTTGTTGGATAACGTTGGTTTAGATTTTCTATTAATTCTGCCATTAATGATAATGAAAATGGTAGCACGAAATTATTTAATAATCATCATCATACCTTATCACTCCATTCAAAAAATTAAAAAAGAAAATTTCATCTAAACAATTAAAGTTAAAAGTAAATCCCATCGTCAAACAAAGTTTGGGCCCAATAGTATGTAATCCGTATTGTAAAGAAAAACAGACTGATAATTAAAAAATAGTAGTAGTAAAAATTTTTTTAACGACAAGCATAAATGTGTATTTTTCCCCTATTCTTATGTGTTGAAGTTGTCGACTTTGACATCTATTATCTAAAAAAAAAAAACTAGCATGAAAATTTAAAAAAAATTCATCGGAAAAAATTCTGACTTTTATTTGCTACCAAAAAATCGAAAATTGAATAACGGGAAATTTATTTAATTTTCAACCTCAAGTTTGGAATAGGAATATTATTTTGAGCTAGCAAGTCCTTAATTTTTTTGAACAAATGATAACATCTCTAAAATTGTCAAAATAATCTCGAGCGAAGCCGGGTTAATCAGCTAGTAGGTATATATATATATCATTAACTTTTTTTTTTTTTAACGAAATTTCACTTGTAAATTAAAAAAAATTTACTTTTAAAAACCCATGAAAACTTCAATGAAAGTAAAACATTATTTGACTTTGAATAAAACACATTACACATTTCGTTGTTACAATTTATCACCACGTCTGACACGTCGAGTCGATTATCGACTAAGGCAGACAAAAATAAATCATCTGGATTTTCCAATGCGCAGAATAACTGATGCGCAGTCATTTGATTTTTTTTTTACTATGGCTCATTCGAATTTCCACTGAACACATATGAATATAGACATTTGAATACTGCAGTCCGCAACAACGAGCATCTTGGAAAGTAGTACACGGAGAAAAATAAAAGGTAAAATTTACAAAAAAAAAAGTAAAATTTACCTTTTTTGAGATGAAACGAGGGACGCCAAGAGACAAAAGGTAAAATTTACCAAAAAAATTTGTTATAAGATTGAAGCTGTAGTTTACCTATGGACAGTGTTAAATTTACATTTAATTTTTGTTATCGCTTCCATTACTCCGAAAAAAGGTAAAATTTACCTTTTAAGGCGTTAAAGTTGTTTTTACATTTTTAATTAGTAAAGTTTGTGTTACTCTCTTAGTAGGTAAAACTTACCACTTTTCAATGTTAAAAATGCAAAATAAAATTGTTAGAACAACAGGATATTTAGTTGTTTTTTTTTTTTTTTTTTTTGTTCGCAATTATGGCACTGCCTGGTATCGAACCCCTCTGCCTTAAACGCTACCTAATTCTACCTAATACTAAAACCGTGCTTTAACCGACTTAACCACGAACGCGAGTTGACACACGGCAGATTTTTATACTATTTGGATTGACTCTATGCTGAGAGCTTACGTATAAGAATTTTATTGTTATCGATTAAAGTTATTGTGGCAAATGGCTTAGTAGTTAATGAAGATTGAAATAAAATTTATTAAGTATCATCATATTCTTACACATTTCCCAATAATATTTAAATTTGATATAGCAAATGTGGCTGAGAAAAAGATAAAACTGAATAAATCGTGTTGTAAAATGAATCAGATACTCAGCCACTTACCACAATTATATAAATTTATTTTGCGAACTTTTTACAAGCAGTAGGTAAAGAAAAGATAAAGCTAGGGAATTAATGTTGCCAAAAAATTATGTTTTAAGGAATTAATGTTGCTTAAAAAATAATTTCTTTGGCAACATTAATTCCTTAGCTACATCTTTTCCTTAGCTACTGCTTTTCTTTGGACATTTTTTATTTATTTTATAAATAAAATACATGTAAATTTATTTTTTAAAAATACAAATGTCCAAGGAAAAGCAGTAGCTAAGGAAAAGATGTAGCTAAGGAATTAATGTGACTCGGGAATTATTTCCTTGAAACATAATTCCTTAGCCACATTAATTCCTTAGCTACATCTTTTCCTTAGCTACTGCTTTTCCTTGGACATTTTTTATTTATTTTATAAATAAAATACATGTAAATTTATTTTTTAAAAATAAAATGTGAGGGAGTAGTAGTTAGAAGATGTAGCTAAGGAATTAATGTGACTAAGGAATTATTTCCTTGAAATATAATTCATTGGCAACATTAATTCCTTAGTCACATTAATTCCTTAGCTACATCTTTTCCTTAGCTACTGCTTTTCCTTGGACATTTTTTATTTATTTTATAAATAAAGTACATGCAAATTTTTTTAACAATGTGAGAGTAGTTAGTGAAAGATGTAGCTAAGAAATTAATGTGACTCGGGAATTATTTCCTCGAAACATAATTTGGCAGCCTCAATTCCTTAGCTACATCTTTCCTTAGCTACTGCTTTTCCTTGGACATTGAATTTTTAAAAATGAAAATACATGTATTTTTATATAAAATAATAATGTCCAGTGAGTAGAGCAGTGAGATGTAGCTAAGGAATTAATGTGACTCGGAATTATTTCCTCGAAACATAATTCTTGGCAGCCTCAATTCCTTAGCTACATCTTTCCTTAGCTACTGCTTTTCCTTGGACATTGAATTTTTAAAAATAAAAATACATGTATTTTATATAAAATAAATAAAAATGTTCAGTGAGTAGGGCAGGAAAAGATGTAGCTAAGGAATTAATGTGACTCGGGAATTATTTCCTCGAAACATAATCCTTTGGCACCCTCAATTCCTTAGGTACATCTTTCCTTAGCTACTGCTTTTCCTTGACATTGGAATTTTAAAAATGAAAATACATGTATTTTTATATAAAATAAGTCAGGATGTTCATATAGCTAAGGAAAAGATGTAGCTAAGGAATTAATGTGACTCGGGAATTATTTCCTCGAAACATAATTCTTTGGCAGCCTCAATTCCTTAGCTACATCTTTTCCTTAGCTACTGCTTTTCCTTGGACATTGAATTTTAAAAAAAAAAATACATGTATTTTTATATAAAATAAAATGTCCAAAGTAGTTATGAAAAGATGTAGCTAGGAATTAATGTGACTCGGGAATTATTTCCTCGAAACATAATTCTTTGGCAGCCTCAATTCCTTAGCTACATCTTTTCCTTAGCTACTGCTTTTCCTTGGACATTGGAATTTTTAAAAAATGAAAATACATGTATTTTTTATATAAAATAATAAAAATGTTCAGGTAGCTATGGAAAAGATGTAGCTAAGGAATTAATGTGACTCGGGAATTATTTCCTCGAAACATAATTCTTTGGCAGCCTCAATTCCTTAGCTACATCTTTTCCTTAGCTACTGCTTTTCCTTGGACATTGGAATTTTAAAAATAAAAATACATGTATTTTTTATATAAAATAAATAATGTCCAGGAGCAGTAGTTATGAAAGATGTAGCTAAGGAATTAATGTGACTCGGGAATTATTTCCTCGAAACATAATTCTTTGGCAGCCTCAATTCCTTAGCTACATCTTTTCCTTAGCTACTGCTTTTCCTTGGACATTTTTATTTTTTTCAAATAAAAATACATGTATTTTATCTATTTAATAAATCAAAATGTCCAAGGAAGTAGAAAAGATGTAGCTATATTAATGTGACTAAGGAATTATTTCCTTGAAATATAATTCATTGGCAACATTAATTCCTTAGTCACATTAATTCCTTAGCTACATCTTTCCTTAGCTACTGCTTTTCTTGACATTTTTATTTATTTTATAAATAAAATACATGTAAATTTTTTTTTTTAAAATACAAATGTTTTCTTGAAATATAATTCATTGGCAACATTAATTCCTTAGTCACATTAATTCCTTAGCTACATCTTTTCCTTAGCTACTGCTTTTCCTCGGACATTGGAATTTTTAAAAAATAAAAATACATGTATTTTTTATATAAAATAAAAAATGTTCAGTATAGTTAGCGAAAAGATGTAGCTATGAATTAATGTGACTCGGGAATTCTTTCCTTGAAACATAATTTTTTGGCAGCCTCAATTCCTTAGCTACATCTTTTCCTTAGCTACTGCTTTTCCTTGGACATTGAATTTTTAAAAATGAAAATACATGTATTTTTTTTATATAAAATAATAAAAATGTCCAAGGAGTAGCAGAAAGATGTAGCTAGGAATTAATGTGACTCGGGAATTATTTCCTCGAAACATAATTCTTTGGCAGCCTCAATTCCTTAGCTACATCTTTCCTTAGCTACTGCTTTTCCTTGGACATTGAATTTTAAAAATAAAATACATGTATTTTTTATATAAAATAAATAGTCAAGTCCGAGGAAAGAGTAGCTAAGGAAAGATGTAGCTAAGAATTAATGTGACTCGGGAATTCTTTCCTTGAAACATAATTTTTTGGCAGCCTCAATTCCTTAGCTACATCTTTTCCTTAGCTACTGCTTTTCCTTGGACATTGAATTTTAAAAAATGAAAATACATGTATTTTTATATAAAATAAATAAAAATGTCCATAGTAGCTATGGAAAAGATGTAGCTAAGGAATTAATGTGACTCGGGAATTATTTCCTCGAAACATAATTCTTTGGCAGCCTCAATTCCTTAGCTACATCTTTTCCTTAGCTACTGCTTTTCCTTGGACATTGGAATTTTTGAAAAATAAAATACATGGATTTTTTATATAAAATAAATAAAAAATGTCCAAGGAAAAGCAGTAGCTAAGGAAAAGATGTAGCTAAGGAATTAATGTGACTCGAATTATTTCCTCGAAACATTCTTTGGCAGCCTCAATTCCTTAGCTACATCTTTTCCTTAGCTACTGCTTTTCCTGGACATTGAATTTTTAAAAATAAAAATACATGTATTTTTATATAAAATAAATAAAAATGTCCATAGTAGTTAAAAGATGTAGCTAAGGAATTAATGTGACTAAGGAATTATTTCCTTGAAATATAATTCATTGGCAACATTAATTCCTTAGTCACATTAATTCCTTAGCTACATCTTTTCCTTAGCTACTGCTTTTCCTTGGACATTTTTTATTTATTTTATAAATAAAATACATGTAAATTTTTTTTTAAAAATACAAATGTTTTCTTGAAATATAATTCATTGGCAACATTAATTCCTTAGTCACATTAATTCCTTAGCTACATCTTTTCCTTAGCTACTGCTTTTCCTTGGACATTGGAATTTTTAAAAAATAAAAATACATGTATTTTTTATATAAAAATATAGTAGCTAAGAAAAAGATGTAGCTAAGGAATTAATGTGACTCGGGAATTATTTCCTCGAAACATAATTCTTTGGCAGCCTCAATTCCTTAGCTACATCTTTTCCTTAGCTACTGCTTTTCCTTGACATTGAATTTTTAAAAATGAAAATACATGTATTTTTTATATAAAATAAATAAAAAATGTCCAAGGAAAAGATGTAGCTAAGGAATTAATGTGACTCGGGAATTATTTCCTCGAAACATAATTCTTTGGCAGCCTCAATTCCTTAGCTACATCTTTTCCTTAGCTACTGCTTTTCCTTGGACATTGGAATTTTTAAAAAATGAAAATACATGTATTTTTTATATAAAATAAATAAAAAATGTCCAAGGAAAAGCAGTAGCTAAGGAAAAGATGTAGCTAAGGAATTAATGTGACTCGGGAATTATTTCCTCGAAACATAATTCTTTGGCAGCCTCAATTCCTTAGCTACATCTTTTCCTTAGCTACTGCTTTTCCTTGGACATTGGAATTTTTAAAAAATAAAAATACATGTATTTTTTTAAATAAAATAAATAAAAAAAATGTCCAAGGAAAAGCAATAGCTAAGGAAAAGATGTAGCTAAGGAATTAATGTGACTCGGGAATTATTTCCTCGAAACATAATTCTTTGGCAGCCTCAATTCCTTAGCTACATCTTTTCCTTAGCTACTGCTTTTCCTTGGACATTGGAATTTTTAAAATAAAAATAATATTTAAATAAAACCAAGAGTATAGTGAAGATAGCTAAGGAATTACTGTGACTAAGGAATTATTTCCTTGAAATATAATTCATTGGCAACATTAATTCCTTAGTCACATTAATTCCTTAGCTACATCTTTTCCTTAGCTACTGCTTTTCCTTGGACATTTTTTATTTATTTTATAAATAAAATACATGTAAATTTTTTTAAAATATAATGTCCATGAAAAGTAGTTATGAAAGATGTAGCTAAGGAATTAATGTGACTAAGGAATTATTTTCTTGAAATATAATTCATTGGCAACATTAATTCCTTAGTCACATTAATTCCTTAGCTACATCTTTTCCTTAGCTACTGCTTTTCCTTGGACATTTTTTATTTATTTTATAAATAAAATACATGTAAATTTTTTAAATATTTAATGTCCAGTGAGTAGTAGCAGTGAAAGATGTAGCTAAGGAATTAATGTGACTCGGGAATTATTTCCTTGAAACATAATTCCTTAGCCACATTAATTCCTTAGCTACATCTTTTCCTTAGCTACTGCTTTTCCTTGGACATTTTTTATTTATTTTATAAATAAAATACATGTAAATTTTTTTTTTTAAAATACAAATGTCCAAGGAAAAGCAGTAGCTAAGAAAAAGATGTAGCTAAGGAATTAATGTGACTCGGGAATTATTTCCTCGAAACATAATTCTTTGGCAGCCTCAATTCCTTAGCTACATCTTTTCCTTAGCTACTGCTTTTCCTTGGACATTGGAATTTTTAAAAAATAAAAATACATGTATTTTTTATATAAAATAAATAAAAAATGTCCAAGGAAAAGCAGTAGCTAAGGAAAAGATGTAGCAGCTAATGTACCCGGAATTATTATTTCCTCGAAACATAATTCTTTGGCAGCCTCAATTCCTTAGCTACATCTTTTCCTTAGCTACTGCTTTTCCTTGGACATTGGAATTTTTAAAAATCAATTTACATGTATTTTATTTATAAAATAAATAATGTCAGTGAAAAGCAGTAGCTAAGAAAAATATGTAGCTATGAATTAATGTGACTCGGGAATTATTTCCTCGAAACATAATTCTTTGGCAGCCTCAATTCCTTAGCTACATCTTTTCCTTAGCTACTGCTTTTCCTTGGACATTGGAATTTTTAAAAAATAAAAATACATGTATTTTTTATATAAAATAAATAAAAAATGTCCAAGGAAAAGCAGTAGCTAAGGAAAAGATGTAGCTAAGGAATTAATGTGACTAAGGAATTATTTCCTTGAAATATAATTCATTGGCAACATTAATTCCTTAGTCACATTAATTCCTTAGCTACATCTTTTCCTTAGCTACTGCTTTTCCTTGGACATTTTTTATTTATTTTATAAATAAAATACATGTAAATTTTTTTTTTTAAAATACAAATGTTTTCTTGAAATATAATTCATTGGCAACATTAATTCCTTAGTCACATTAATTCCTTAGCTACATCTTTTCCTTAGCTACTGCTTTTCCTTGGACATTGGAATTTTTAAAATAAAAAATACATGTATTTTTATATAAAATAAATAGTAACTGAAAAGCAGTAGCTAGGAAAAGATGTAGCTAAGGAATTAATGTGACTAAGGAATTCTTTCCTTGAAACATAATTTTTTGGCAGCCTCAATTCCTTAGCTACATCTTTTCCTTAGCTACTGCTTTTCCTTGGACGTTGGAATTTTTTTAAAATGAAAATACATGTATTTTTTATATAAAATAAATAAAATATGTCCAAGAAAAAGCGGTAGCTAAGGAAAAGATGTAGCTAAGGAATTAATGCGACTCGGGAATTATTTCTCGAAACATAATCCTTATACTAATTCCTTAGCTACATATTTTCCTTAGCTACTGCTTTTCCTTGGACATTGGAATTTTTAAAAAATGAAAATACATGTATTTTTTATATAAAATAAATAAAAAATGTCCAAGGAAAAGCAGTAGCTATGGAAAAGATGTATTATGAATTATGGACTCGAATTATTTCCTCGAAACATAATCCTTATAGCCTCAATTTAGTTGTTATCTTTTTTTTCTTCTACTGCTTTTCCTTGGACATTGAATTTTTAAAAAATAAAATACATGTATTTTTATTAAAATAAATAAATAAAATGTCCATGAAAGCGGTAGCTAAGGAAAAGATGTAGCTAAGGAATTAATGTGACTCGGGAATTATTCCCTCGAAACATACTCCAGGCCTCAATTCCTTAGCTACATCTTTTCTTAGCTACTGCTTTTCCTTTTTGGACATTGGAATTTTTAAAAAATGAAAATACATGTATTTTTTATATAAAATAAATAAAAAATGTCCAAGGAAAAGCAGTAGTTAAGGAAAAGATGTAGCTATGAATTACTGTGACTAAGGAATTATTCCTTAAAAATATAATTATTACAAAATAATTTTAAGTCACATTAATTTTAGCTACATCTTTTTAGCTACTGCTTTTCCTTTTGACTTTTTATTTATTTTAAAAATAAAATACATGTAAATTTTTTTTAAAATACAAATGTCCAAGGAAAAGCAGTAGCTAAGGAAAAGATGTAGCTAAGGAATTAATGTGACTAAGGAATTATTTTCTTGAAATATAATTCATTGGCAACATTAATTCCTTAGTCACATTAATTCCTTAGCTACATCTTTTCCTTAGCTACTGCTTTTCCTTGGACATTTTTTATTTATTTTATAAATAAAATACATGTAAATTTTTTTAAAATATGAATGTTCAAGAGTATAAAGATGAAGCATGAATTAATGTGACTCGGGAATTATTTCCTTGAAACATAATTCCTTAGCCACATTAATTCCTTAGCTACTGCTTTTCCTTGGACATTTTTTATTTATTTTATAAATAAAATACATGTAAATTTTTTTTTTTAAAATACAAATGTC